>NC_133617.1:232129931-232433896 GCF_048593235.1 Sminthopsis crassicaudata
CACACACAATTACCTGTTATATCTGCCCCACTAAGTGTGCAATGAATTGGCAACATTCACTTGGGACAATTGTCAGCAAGTTCTTCCTCATATTAAGCGGAAATATGTGCCCCCCCCTTTTACTGTGAAAAATGTTTTTCATATATCCCTAGTTGTAGAGTTAAAGGGACATCCCAATGAGGAACCTTCTATCTATGCAAATCAATTGCATTTTTAGAGTTTCCTGGGTACTAAAGCATTAGGTGGTTTGCTCTGGTTTCAGCTGTTAGGATGTCAGAGAAGGATTCAACCCAGCTTTTCTTTACTCTGTAGCCAGCTCTCTACCTTCGTGGCTACAATGTCTCTATTTAAAATGTGAATAAAATATAAAAGGGGGGCAGCTTACTAGAAAATTAATTTTTTTAAGTAGGGAAAAAAAACTGAAGGACTGCCTTTCAGAATATATATGTACATTTTAAAGCTGGAAGGTATTTGGAAATTTATACAGTCTCATTTTAAAGATGAGGAAATTGAATCTCAAAGATGGATAACTTTCCAAGATCTTATACCTAGTCTGATATTTTTTCAAGCATATATTTTTTTTATTTTGTTTTGAAGAGCTATTTAAAAATAGTTAAGGATTTGTGATTTTTTTTCTTTTGGCCACGCAATTGGAGTTAAGTGGTAAGTCTAGGGTCACACACCTAGGAGATGTTAAATGTCTGAGGGAGGATTTGAACTCAGGTTCTCCTGACTCCAGCTAGGTGCTTTGTCCACTGTGCCCTAGCTGCCCTTTTTATCCTTTTTTTCCCCCTAACTACTTGGTTCAGATAGTTCTGGAGATTTAGAGATACTGTAGAATCCAGACTATATGAATAGTAGGATCCCTTCCACACAAGATCCTTAAGCATTTGGGAGGAAATGGTATCAAGGATACAAGAAATGAAGTTAACATTGCAAAGGAAATGAGCACCCTCATTCTCAAGTGACTAAAGCAAAGGAGGTTATGATGGGTTATTAGTAGAAAGTTAAATAGGAACAGAACCCAAGTTTTCTTATTCCTACTTGAGAGAGTAAAAAAGCATCAAATCTTGGCCACTCCCTTGTACATTCCCCCCGCCCCCCATGTCCTTTTAAAAAATTGACTTTAAAATCCCAAGTGTTCATCTTTTTTTTTTCCTTTGGAATGAGTAAAATGTTGCTAAAAGGTAATTTTTCTCCTGTAATTCTTGCAAATTAAATTCTAAACAACCAAAATGCTAACATTAAAATTTTTTAAATTAATTAACTTTAGAAGGTACCATATAAACAGCATTGGAGGCAAAGTCAGAAAATCTGGATTCTAGAGTCAGATTTGCAGCAAATTTGTATAATCTTGGATGTAGCTTCAGTTTCTTTATCCAATAAAATGAGGGAGTTGGTCTAGTTGGCTTTTTGACTTTTAACATTTAGTAATCCTGTCACTTGAAGGAAAGTATGTGACTTTACCTGCATACCTCCTACCCACCAAATATTATATTCACATATCATGGCGTATTCAGCTATTTCCCAATCATGGGGACTCTTTTAACTTGAGTTCTTGCTAAAACAAAAAGGTTTTGCATACATGAATACCTTTCCTCTTTTAAAAAATCTCTTTAGGTTATATTCTTAGTCACGATATTGCTAGATAAAAGGGAATACACAGTTTAGTGACTTTTGGATTGTAGTCCTGCTTTACTTTTCAGTGTGGCTAGACTCATTCATCTTATAATAACATCCTTAGAATCTTTCCATAGAATATACTAATTACTACTTTACCTTTTTTGTTACCTTTACCAATCTGCTGGATATGAAGGAGAACTTCATTTCAATGGCATTTATATTGGTTTTTTGAAACATTTTTTCATATAGTTGTTGATAGCTTACCTTTCCAGATACTGAATAATCTATTCAAATTCTTAATTTATCTCTTAACAAATCACTCTTATTCTTGCACATCTGAATCAATCACCAAATCTTATAGGAGGCCAATGTTTGGTGCAAAATTAAATCCTTTTTAATTTTAAGGCATTGACTTTGCATGTAAAAAGTTTTTTTTTTTCAATTTTTTTAAATAATGAATGATAGTTATACATAATCTCTCCTATAATCTTCTCTATCCTTTATTTAGTCAAGAATTTTTTCCTCTATCTATACTAATGAAAGATATCTCCTTTACTATTCCTTTAATTTGTTTATGTTACCTTTTATATCTAAGCCATGTATCAATTTGGAGCTGCTTATACTATATACTGTGATGTATTGATCTAAACCCAATTTCTGTTTTACTGCTTTCCAGTTTTTTTCTAAACTTTTCTGTCCTTATCCTAGCATTTGGAGTTTGGGGATATTAAACACCATGGCATTATTTTTGATTTTAACCTTGGAAACTTGGGAGTAGAAACTACTTCCTTCTTTATAAGTCTATCTCTAGTGAATAGCACAGTGCCTTGCTTACTGTAGGTACTTAAAGACTTCTTAATTGAATAATTGATATGAGATCTCACTTCTCATATATAAGTTCATCTTGGCTCTTTCTACTTAGAAAAGGGACTTCAGAGGCTATCTAATCCAATCCTTTAATTTTATAGATGAAAAGTGATTTATTTGCCCAGCCAAGGTCAAAAAAGTTAATAATCATCAAGCAATCAACAAACATTTATTAAGTGGTTATTATGCCAGACACTCAGGTACTGAGTATTTAAAAGCAAAAATAAAATGTCCCTTACTCTTTAAGACTATCAGAAGAGATAATACACACATACTATAAATATGGATGAATTAGATACAACGTGAATGAATGGCTGCAAGAGTCTATTGGGAAATTAGACAGCTGAGTATTGGAGGAGAGGGTAGGTGGCGTAGTGGACAGAGCACCAGCCTTGAATTCAGGAGGACCGGAGTTCAAATCTGTTCTCAGACACTTAATACTTCCTAGCTGTGTGACCCTGGGCAAGTCACTTAACCCCAGCCTCAGAAAAAAACAAGAAAAGAAAAAAGGGCCATTTGATCTGAGTCTTGAAAAGCCAATTTGGCCAGATTGTAGATTACATAGAGGACAGTAATATGTAATAAGGTTGCAAAGATAGATTGGGGCCAGATTGTGAATGCATCATAGAATCCCAGATCTATAGCTAGAAAGTTACCTTAAAGACCATTTGTCAACTGAGGAATAGATGACATAACCATGATTATGCAGCCAATAGAGGAGACAGAATTTGACCCTTGATCATTCAGACAGCAGGCTAATACTATTTAATAGGCAACATTACCTTAATGTATATTTAATATCAAGGAACCACTGAAGTTTATTGAGCAAAATGATCTAGATCAGATCTGCCTTATCAGGAAGAATTTCTTTATCAGTGTGTATTTCTATCAGTGTATAGATTTTTGTTTGTCAGAATATCCAGTTAGTTCAAATCAAAAGTATTAAATAAAAAAGCATAGCAAGCTAAGTAGCAAAATATTCCACCATAAATCTAGAGTATACTCTCCCACCAATAAGCACTGTGACCATATCTAGGGAACAATACATATGGTCAGAGTATAGTCATGGAGAGGCAACTCATGAGTGCATTGTTGTATGACTAGTACAGTCTTCTGGTGATGTTTTCACACTGCCTGCCAGTGTGTGTGGTTTTTGTCAAGTATATAGTTACCACATTGCTATGTTAGGAAGAGCTGTATCAAATTCGGGGAAATCTTTAACAGCTTTCTCTAAATAAGGAACCTCACAAAATCTTAGCTATTTTATAGTTTTTTATCTAGGAAAATAATCCCTCCAGGGGCATAATAAGAAGCAGTTAAGCAGAACCTACAGGCATATATGTAATCTTGCTTTAAGTATGTTTTCTCCTGCTTGTCAAGAAAGAGCAAGATTTAAGATTAGATATTACTCTTTAATCTTTAAAATGTCCTCATTGCCAACATTAACTCCTTTGAAATCGTTTTAGGAGTTTTCCTTAAATAAATCACCTGGAGTTGGGTCTTATTTTCCATATTTTTTCCTTAATCCCCTAAAATCCTTTGGTCTACTGTGGGAATGAAAGGGAAAGGGAAACAAGAACAAAAGGCATATTAAGATAGTTAGGTATCTCCCTCTGCCTCCTAGACTTTGAACTTCTTTACATGTACATATTATTGATCTACATTCCTTTCCACCATCACTGAGGCTAAACATTGCACCACCTCCACTCCCTACTATGCTCTGGGGCTCTCGGTTGCCCTTTTATAACTTCTTTTCCCTATCAGTGCTGTCTTAGTGTTCATTTAATCTGATTTCAAAGTCCTATTCTAGTTAGTGTCTTATCCTGATGTAGAAGGGACCATGGATTGCCCAAAGCTAATCCTAGCAAGTTCTACTGTTGCAGATGCTTTGAGGAGGGTCCAATTAATTATGGGTTATTGTCCAAAGACCAGTTTGAAGCCTAAGATGATTTTTTTTTTTAAATTAGCTATACTGAGGAAAAGAGGGATTGCCAGTATATCAATAGAGGAAATAATCACATTGGTGAAATCATATCTATTTTTAAAAATTAAATTGTGGCTCAGTATGTAAATTCTCCCATTCCTTGAATTTTGAGAATAATTGTATTCTGTCCATTAATTGGAGAGTTAAGTGAGCCAGTGGATAAACTGCTGGTTCTGGAGTCAGGAAAACTCATCTTCCTGAGTTCATATCCAGCCTCAGACACTAAACTGTGTGACTCTAGACAAAGTCACTTAATCCATTTTGCCTCTGTTCCTTATCAGTAAACAGTTAGAGAAGGAAATGACAAAACTCTCCACTATCTTTGCCAAGAAAACCCCAAATAGGGCTGCAGAGAGTTGGACACAACTGAAAAACGAATGACTGTGTCCTCTAATAGCTGTGTACTTCATAGTGCTGGGCCCTATAATATGATAAGAGATTTAAATCTGTTGCTGAGAGATACCAAGTTTACATTTTTATAATGCTTTACAACTTGATAAGTTTTTAGGCACAGTCCTAATAGGGTTTTTTTCTTTTTCTTATAACATCCCTAAAAGATAGGTAAATGCAATTCTCTTTTTATAGGCAAGGAACCAGAAATTCAGAAGTTATTTAACAAGAGTTGGACAGGAGTTAAACCTGGGATTCTAAACCAAATCTCTTGATTTCATGATTAGCTTTTTTTTTTCCCCTCTAGTAGCAGTTTTTTTTTTTTTTATTTGTTTTTTTATGAACCATCAGAGTTTGGGATAATATAATTTGAAGTATTGTATTTGTCTCTGGCTGTACAATGCTCAGGATTTCAGAAACTGAGCTGGTGGTAAAGTGAGTAGAGTCAGGACAACATAAGTAAAAATCCTTCTTCACACACTGTATAATACTGGTCAAATTCTGTTTAGCCTCTATCAGATTTAGTTTGCTCTTCTCTAAAATAATATAAACATATTATTTTATATAAATATAATGTTTTATATTTATATATAAATATTTTATATAAAATAATATAAATATATTTATAGAAAAATAATATATTGCATATTATTATATAATTGTGTTATATATAATAATATATAAATATATATTTAATAAGTTCAATATTTACTAAAATATTAATATAAAATATATTAAATATAAAATAAAATAATGGTTCCTCCCTCCCAAGATTGTTGTGTGACTCTAATAAGATAAGGAAAATACCTTGCAAACCTTAAAGCACTAAATGGCTTTCATATTTATTTGAATTTGACATCCTGGTCTAGATTACATCATACCTGAAATATTGTAAACCGGTTCTGTTTCTTCCAGTTCTTCACACAGATTCCACTTTTGTGCTCTTCTTCTGCTTAAAAGGCTCCCATGGCTCCTACCTTAACAAATCTAATTCTTAGCTCTGGTTTTCCCATCTTATCTAACTAGACTTATTTTTGTTCTATACACGTTCTTGTCAATTACCTTGTTCTACAGTATCCTTCCAGTGTTTCTTGGCTAAAGATTGGATTATTTCATCTCTTTCTACTGCCAGTACACATCCTGCTAATGAGTTGGGAACACCAAATTGGCACCATATGATAAGACTGGCATAGGCACTAAAATGATGGGATTTGGCAACAAATGATGAGATTAGGATCTGGAAATTGGCACAAATGTTGGGGTTCAGTAACAATTCACATGTGAAGAACTCACAAGTATTTTTTCCTTGCCAAAAGGTACATTTATTTATGAAAAAAGATTACAGACAAAATAAGGAGGTAAAATAGACACTAAAATTGGTAAATATGAGATAGATTTTGGAAGGAAATATGAGATAGATTTTAGCAAGGAAAGGGGTTTTAATAATTAACAATGGAAAATCCTTCTTCCAAAGGACCAGGGACATCTAGAGAGTGATGTCTTCCCTTGCCCATGAATTTGATATGAATGGGATAGAGCTGTGCAAAATTGTCAGCCTCATTCTCTCCTCCAGTCATCAAAATCCAGTGGCAAATACCTTATAAGGTCTTCCTTCATGGGCCCTGGGTGCAGTGGGTGACTTTGGCCTTTCTAAAGTAATTTTTTTCCCAGCTATCAGTTTGTCTGAGGCCATTCCCATTGTCTAAAAATTTAGACAGTAGTTCAATTTACCCTCATAAAGATATCAGTCTTGGGGGGGGGGAAGACGCCCTGTGTTTCTGGGCTATTACTACCTACTATTTACACTAATTCTAAGGCAGTAAATAACTTAAATCTTGAGCTGAGGAGGTTTGGGTTAGGGCTATTATTCACTGTTCCTTGAAAGTTCCATCATTTTAGCTCCACTAAGCCTGCTACTAGAAACTCTGTCTCTTGTCTGTCTCTAAATTAGTGTTCTTTTTGGCAAAAAACAAAACACAATGGGCTTCTGTCTTTTCTTGGTTTATTTAATGAAATCAAAAATGAAAACCTCAAGGAATAAGAAAGTAAATTTTACTGGGTTTAAAGTTTAAAGTTCAGGGTTATTTCTTCTTTTTCAATAATGTCTCTTAAACTTCTCTCAAGCACAATGCAAAAAGCACAATTAAGCCTTTCATACATTTTGAAGTGGCTCCTTGAGTTACTTATTATTTTACTTCTAAGATTATGGGGTTCTAAAATCTACAGCAATATAGACAACTATAACCAGGATAATTTTGGCTCTTAAAGAAATAGGATTTTGTAACATTGAACTATTTGAAATAATTGGAAGCTTAGGTCTACCATCTCTTCCCAAATCCTATCTAATATCATTTTTTCCACTACTCAGTTTGGGGTCAACCAATTATTTATCAGTAGCACCAGTCTGCGGTCATATATAAGTGCACTAATTTAACAGTTTGTTACAGCCTGGATAACAAGCATTTTTCATTCAATTACTTATTTCAATTACGTTTGCATTAATCAAGATTTTCATTGAGAATACTTGATAGCAATTTAGAGTGTGACATAATTTGTACAATTTCTTCCCCCCCCCCCCCAGGCTGGGGTTAAGTGACTTGCCCAGGGTCACACAGCTAGGAAGTGTTAAGTGTCTGAGATCAAATTTGAACTCGGGTCTTCCTGAATTCAGGGCTGGTGCTCTATCCACTGCGCCACCTAGCTGCCCCAATTTGTATAACTTCATAATCAAAATGTAGCATTTGGAGAGGTTGCCACAACTGATAGAACATACCCAACCAGGATATTTTTTTGAAAAGAAAATAAAAATACTTTGAGAAAAATGAAACTGATTATAGGACTCATAGGTTTTATATAAATTAGATCTTGGGAGAGAAAATGGCAATATGTATTTGGACTAGTATAGTATGGTGCTCACATCCTTCACATACTATGTCTTATGTTATTTTTATCATTTTAGATATTAGTCTTCACTCCCTCTATCGATGATCTCCTTAAGGCAGGAGCTTTTAAAATTTTGTATATTATAGATTATGTTGATGATGTAGTGAGTCTGAGCCTATCCCCCAATGTATTTAACTGCATAAAATAAATAGATTAAAAAGAAAGCCAATTATATCAAAATATTTACTGTTGTGACCCTGGATATCTTAGAATCAGCCGGAGTCAAGATAAGCAAAAGTCTTTATTCTTGGTCTTTTGGGGGTCACCATCAGGGGATTAGATCTAGCAATCTCCACACCTCCTTCCCTGTCCTACTCCTCCGTCTCATCTCTCTCTTTTCCTTCTTTGTCCACACCCACCAAGCCAGCACAGAATAGTTGGGGAGGGTCATTCTCCAAGCTATGTTAATAGAGAATTGTCCAATTGGTAATTAGCCCTACATGCTAGGTCACCTTGCATCTGCTCAGTTCTAGCTCTTTTCAATTTATAAGTTCAAAGTTCAGAACTCCTGAAAAACAGGGACTCAATTATATTAATGGGATTTCTTTTCACTTCTCTCTTTATCTTCCCCATTTATGCATATTGGTTTTCACTCATTGGTAATCCATGCACCAATCCCTGGGGCAGCTTAAGTGGTGAAGTAGCTAAAGTCAGAAATACTCTTTTTCCTGAATTCAAATCCAGCCTCCGATATTAGCTGAATGACTCTGGGCAAATCACTTTAACCCTGTGTGCCTCAATTTCCTCATGTATAAAATAAGCTGGAGAAGAAAATGGTAAATCACTACAATATCATTGCCAAGAAAACTCCAAATGCAGCAGGCAAACTTAGGAATGGCTGAAAATATTGAACAAAAAATCACCAGTTCTTGGAACTGAATTTCATTAAAGTTTCAGTTTTTTGCATATTCCCTTCCTAATCTTCCACTGAGCCTCTGGTACTTCTACTCTCCCATATAAATAGCCCCCATTTTCCTTCAGAGCTTTCACAGGAATTGATTTGTACAATGTAAAAATTGTTTATGTGGTAGTATGCTTAAAGAAGTGAGGAAGAAAATAAATACCTATTAGTCTGACATGAACAAATATTCACAGGTATAAAATTCATTGGAGTGCCATTATGTTTGTAATTTTTAGTTTGATGACTGTAAGTTGTTCAAAATAAATTCCCTTATTTGATTTTATCAGTGTGGCTACTGTCTCCTTGGAAGAAGAGAATTTCTCCCACAATACTTATTAAAATATTTTTTTGAGTTGTTGTTAGAAAAAAAAATCATCACTTAGAGGCCAGGCTTCCTCTGGTTATGAGTTTCTCATAATTGAATTGGACTGGTCCTCAGACTCAAAACCATTGTCACTGTGTTTCATTGTAACATTATGTAAGACCCAACCTTGGCAGGATTCCCCTGGCATAACCTCTGGGATGCCAGGTTCATCTGGAATGGAGAAACATCATGGAAGACTCTGAGGGAGAAATTTCATTCACTTCATCACTAACTCAAAATTGCTCTATTATTGTGCTAGCTCTTAAATTACTTGTGACTTCCATTTACTTATGATTTACCAACATTTTTATTTGGGGGTGGGGTATTGGAATGTTTCCATGCAGCACACAGACCCAGACTATTCTGCTGCCTATGTTATAATAGAGACAGATGCAAAGGATGGACTCAAGGGATATGGAATCACCTTTACTTTGGGGAAAGGGACCGAAGTTGGTAAGTTGATTTTTCTTCAGGTATATAACTGTTAATGTTTAGGCATCTTTCAGTCTTGTCCTGTTTTAACCATATTTTGACATTTTGAAAGCTTGAAATAAAAGAAAATGAAGATATCATTTGAATTTTATTTGTCTATTTTTAATATAAGTGGGATTTTTTTTTCAATTTTCTAACATTTTTATTTAAAGTTTTGAGTTTCAAATACCATCCCTCCCTCCCTTGTCCCCCTTCCCCTTCCTTGAAATGGTAAGCAATCAGATATAGGTTATACATATGCAATTATGTAAAACATTTCTATAATAGTCATTTTGCATGAGAGGATTCAAATAAAAGAAAAAGATGAAAGAAAGTGAAAAATGGCATGCTTTAGTCTGTATTGAAACCATATCAGTTCTTTCTCTGGAGTTGGATAGTATGTTTCAGCATTAGTCCTTTGGGATTGTCTTGCATCAAGTAGGATGATTTTAAAGGAAAATTGTCCCTTTCCCTCCTTAGACACTTACAAGTTGCTTCAAAACTGGCCTCCCTAGGTCTATTTTCCCATTGTTTCCCACAAGGGTAGCTTTAATTAATGTTAATGTTAACTAGTTGCTTGGTTTGAAATTTTAATTATCATTTTAATATAGGTGGCATAATGGATATTAGGAAGACCTGAGTTCCAATCTTGCCTCACACCTATTTGTGTGGGCCTGAACAAGACCTTTAACTGTTTGCCTGTTTCTCCAACTGTAAAATAATAATAGCATCTACTTTATATTACTGAGCACAGATAGTTCTAGAAAATAAAGGAGGTTGTGTCTCAAATCCTTTCTCTCTTCTCAGACCTCTGTTTCTTATATCTATGGCACATATTAGTTCATCAAAAAATGAGTGTCTGTTGAGGAGCAAGAGCCCTTTTTGGAACAGTATCATCATGGATTCATAGAAGGCTTAGATTGGAATCCTTGGATCCTCCCAAACCCTTCATTTTACAAATGAGGAAACCAAGTCTCTAAGTGATTATTGAGTGGCAGGATTGGACTGAACTGAACCCCAGGTCTTCTTAACACCCTAGGGCTTTTTCCATTCAGACCAAGTTGTTAGGAGGAAATGAGCAATTTACTACTGTATTTGGTATGTCTGTTAATGGCCTGAAACTGAAAATGCAGTTTCCAAAGTGGTTTTACTTGAAACCACAAAGCAATAAATGGGAGTTAACATCCAACAACATTCTAAAGCAGTCAAATGCTTTTCATGTCCTTTTTCTCCTTAAGATCTAATTCCTTAGTCCTTTCTTTCACCTACTTAAAATCTGCTTTCAGGAAAGTACATGGCATCAGAGAGTTTTTGAACTGAAAGAACACCCAAATAACCTTTTAAGAGACCAAGCCTCATCTTTTAATCAGCAATATTTATTGAGTTCCTACTATAGGCCAGATGCTACTGAAGGACTCTGAGGATACAAAGAAATAATGAAAATTATTTCCTATATGTGAAAAGAGAAGGTAACAAGTACACGTAAACTTAGAGAGTATAAATATAAATTCAATAAATACAAGTATATGCACACAATGAGTTTGGAAAGGAGAAAATGTAATTGCTCCAAAATAACAGAGTTAGACAATGTCATCTTGACTCCAACTCCAGCACTCTATCCTCTATGCCATTTCCTTTATCCTCTATTGATAGCATTCTATTCATTTTAGTTAAAGTGTTTATTTCATGTTGACTCCATTCTCTGCATCTCCTTAGAAAAGTTTTTTAAGTGGAATTTGGATTTTTTTCTTTGTTAATTTTGGAAGATGGCTTTCATAAAGACATATATCTTCAAACTCTGCTTTTAGTTAAAAGTGGTAGAATATTAAGTTTTTATAGCTCCATCTCTCAACATTAATGATTTCCTTCTGGAAGTTATTTAATTTATTTAATACTAGTAAAGCTAGAGTTTACTTCTAGGATCTTTTAAAAATTCCTTAGGCATTGGCCTTTCATATGTTTCTGTAATTAGTGGAATGGCTGAATTTAAGGAAATAATATTTTTTAACTTGGCATGTTGAAAATGCTAATTAAGCACATAGTTTCTTTTTGGAGAGCAATATTTTAAATCCTTATTTAAATTCTTTGGACTTCAGATGTAAACTCTCAATGCCACTTGCCCTAACTTTTGTTGCTAATTTTAATAATTTGCAGACTTCTGATTTTAAAATTCATGACAACCATTTTGAATGTAATATTGGACTGAACCTGTTACCTATTGAATTGGCATTCAAAAGGAATAAACAAGGATATGATGTTGTTCTAATTTGAAAGAATATAGTAAAAAGGTAATAGATAACTTGGGCTTGAATCCCATTTTTTCCATTTACTGTTAGTTCCACTTAAGGTTTAATCACTTTACCCCAATGGGCCATAGTTTCCTCATCTGCAAAATTAGGGGGTTGCTCTGGATTAACTCTGTGGTGCTTTTATGGTCATGTGATATCCAGTTATTCAACAAAAAAAGAGTGCTTAGACTCCATCTGCTATATAGATCTTTCTAATCCATTATTCAGTTGGCTATTTATCTACTAACTTTATCACCTCCATCAAATAGATTGTTCTTTCTGGGTCTCAGTTTCCTGATTATAAAATAAAAAGTTTGGCAAGATAACCTCTACAACTTCTTCTTGCTTTAAATTTATTGTCCTATTTATTATACATAGAGATTGTCTAGATTTTTTTTTAATTATAGCTTTTTATTTACAAGATATATGCATAGGTAGTTTTTCAGCATTGACAGTTGTAAAAGTTTTTGTTCCAATTTTTCTCCTCCTTCCTTCCACCCCTTCTCCCGTTGACAGGTTGACCAATACACGTTAAATATGTTAAAGTATAAGTTAAATACAATATATGTATACATGTCCAAACAGTTATTTTGCTGTACAAAAGAATCAGACTTTGAAATAGCGTGAGATTGTCTAGATTTTAACAAAGTATTTAACAATAGTAATAATAATAACTAACAGTTATTTATATAATTATTTAATGTTGGCAAAGGGCTTTTCCATCCCTTTTAAGTCTTAAAAAAAAAAACCTGTGAAGTGGATACTATAAAAATCATTGACTTCTTTTAAAGCAGATGATAAAGTTGAGCATAGGTGCTATCAGCTCGATTTCAGTTCCAGCTGTCCATCTAACAATGCCATACTCATTTTACTTTTTGCATAAGATGGAGAAATTGGTGCTAGACAAATAGTATAGAGGATTATTGTTGTTCATCCTTCTTTTTTGAAGAACTATGACATCAGGAGAGTGGTGTCTTGACTTGCAAGATAGAAGATTAGGAACTGGTTGAACAGCTGGAATAGTTATTAAATATTAAATATATTAAAAATAGTTATTAAACATTCACTGTCAACTTGAAAGGAGATCTCTTTTGAAACACTTCAAGGATCTGTTCTTTAGATTTTATTCTAGGTAATATTTTCTTTTAGCAATGGTATAAGTAAAACATAATGTTAGCATATTTATTAAATTACCAAAGACATGGGAAAAAGATAACACATTGAATGAATCAAAAGTCTCAACAGGCTAGAATTAGCTCAGTCTACTAAGAGGAAATTGAATAGAAATAAATATAGTCTTATACTTGTGTACAGAAAAATCAGTCACAAAGATGAGAAGAAGCAACCTGTATATAGTCAGTAGTTCATCTGAAGTAGATCTTAGGGTTTTATAATGGACTGTAATCTCAATGTGAATGAAAAGCCAAAAAAGCTAAGAAAGATATAGTGTCCAGCACTGGGACACAATGGTATTACTTTGTGTCTGTCCTGGTCGGATCACATAAGAGTATTTTGTTCATTTCTGAGTAACACATATTAAAAAAAATGTTGATACGTTGGAGTGCCTCCAGAGGAAGGTATAAAGCCTAGTTGTTGATATCAGTCATTTTTCAGTTATGTACTACAAATAGGACACAGCTCCTACGTGTAGGAGATCCTTCCTAATGTCAAGCTGACACTCATTATTGCTCTTATTTGCTGCCTCCAGGCCTGACATTCTAAGCTCTGGGCCAACTGCCTAGAGAATGTTCTACATGAGGATTGGTTGCAGGAACTGCTGGTACTTAGCTAGGTGGAGAGAAGGAAAGGAGAGGAAGAGATAATGAGAACTGTCCTTAAGTATAGGAATTACTGTCATGTGGGAGAGGGATTATACATGTTCTGTTTGATCTCAGAGGGCAGAAATAAGAGTAATAATGAGTGTCAGCTAGACATCAGGAAGGATCTCCTACTGACCCGAAGTTTCCCAAAATGAAATGGTCTGCCTCGGGAGGTAATAGCCTCCTTCAGACAATGGACCATTTATTTGTAGGACATGCTGAAAAGAGTTGTCCTGTTCAAGTACAGAATGGATTTTAAAATTTGAGGTAGAGAGGTCATGGGGATGTAGGTGGTATGATATAATAAAAGGAACTATTTGATTTGAAGTCTAGAGGAATTGGATTCAAATCCCATTTTTAATATGCAAATCACCTCACTTGGAACCTTGGTGTTGTTATCAATAAAATGAGGGGTGGTGATATCTCTGAGCCCTTTGACCACGATGTTATTTTGTCCATATAGTTGTATATTATTCATTAGGCACTAGGAGTGGAAGCAGTACTGTTGCTCACACTGCTAAAAATAACATGCTTATAGGGTTCTTGGCTGTTTACATAAGATTTTCATCAAGACAACCCTAGTGAGATATATCTTAACATGAATTAGCTTCCACATGTTCCTAGACGTGACCCCTGATATAAGTTACACCTGTAATGACTGCAAAGCCTTTTTTACTATAACCACTGTTGAAAAAAATATGTAGAACAAATCTAAAAAGATTGAGCAAGACTGAGATCACCAAAGATAGTAACAATTTTGCAGCCTTGTGCCTGGCCTTTGGAACCATTTCTTGTGACTTAGATAACCAAAGCTATGGACTTCTCAGTTTGGGGACTTGATTTCATGAGAGTAGGCTGAAAATTTGTTTGGGGATTGAACCAAGATTTCTCTCTGAACATGGCCAGGAAGCTTACCCTTCACCTACGGTTAGCTTAGGGTTTTAAGACAGATCTTCAGCTTTGCCTCACATGCACTAATTCCTGACTCTGAGACCTTGAAAACTATCTCCAACCTCTGTTCCAACTTTCTTGCCCACCTCCTGGACCAAGAGGAACAAAAATAGATTTTGTTTTTCTTCTTAATGCTTTTCAAATAAATGTGTAATTTTGTGCTCAAGTTTTTGTTCCTGCCTTCTTGAGGCCACAACATAGAGACCACACAGGTCAAGTGACTCATAGTGGTCTTGTTAAATGTGCTATACTGATGAGACCTCCTATCATTTGAAATGAAACATATCCATTGGTCTTTTCTGAATATTTAAAGTTACTTCACTCAGCTTAATTAGCATTTCTATGATCACATGATTCAGAAAAGAGAAAAAAAAAGATCATTTCCCCCAGTTGAATTATAACTTTTTAAAACTATGCATATGTAAAAAGACAGATTTCCCCCCCACACACACACTGGTTAAAACATTACTCCCAAAGCATCCCTGGGCTGAAACAAAAACAGGGAGAAGCAAAGCCACATGCTCAATGGCGATGCCACAGGAGAGTTAGAAGGATGTGTCCAGCCATTCGTGGGTTAACATATATGTGTCTGTGCTTCATATGTATGCAAAGTATACTTTAATACTTTAAGAATCTGCTCTTTCATTGTGGGGACTACTCTGTCTACAATCACCTTGGAGAGTTAATGTGACTGAAAAATCCTTCACCTTAAGACCTACTTCTTGCTGAGCCTCCCCAAACTTTTCTCCAGGTTATTTTTTACCGTCTATCACAGGAGCCATATTCCAAACTTCTCTAGGTTGTTTGGACTTGTCAGGTCCAGCACTCTGCTAGGATAATATCCAAGAACCTAGGGTTCTCCATATAATGATGAGGCATTTGAAATAGGACTTTGGAGGAATAGTTAGTGAAAATAATGAGTCTTATGCAGTCAAATTTACACTATTTGAAGTTACATAATGATGTAAAAACAAAAACAAAACAAAACAAAAAAAAACATTGGTTCTAGCCCATTGAAAATATTCACTGTGAATTTGAATAATAGGATCACTTCATGAGATTTATTATTCTAATTAATTAGAACCTAGTGATAAATTGCCATGTAATTTTCTCAATCTCATAGGAAAAGCATATTCATCAATGAAACACTAATAACTGTGTGTCAAAAATAGGAGCCCAGAATGAAATCAAAGAGATTTATTAGCATGCTAAGGAAACTACTGATAGCAGCTTCAACTTACTACAAGTACAGATTTAGTTTTTACAACTTTTCAGTTCTGCTTAGAGTATATGGTCAATCAGCAGCATTCTGCAACAACTTAGGATAGATAAATAATATCTTTTAGAGGAGAGGAGAGAGAATGAAAAAGGGAGCTTCTGAGAAGATGTTTGTCAGATTATCTGGTGGAGCTTATCAGAATAAAAAGACTGTCTTTTTTTCAAGAGCAGGAGATAAAGGGAGGTAAACAAATATTTTTGCAATTGTGAAAAGATCTTTTTAGACAAAACATCAGGGTTGAGGTAATGGTTTAAATAATACTACAGGTATCTCTAATTCAAGAACAACACATTCTTTCTAGAACAGTAGATAAGACCATCCCTCTCCTTACTTCACAGTTAAGCCATAAGATAACTGGAAATTTTCTACATTTTTAGTCCATAAAGATGTTGTGAAGTGATTGTGGTTCCCATTCCTCACCCCTATCATCATATGCATTATAGTATATGTTACTGTACTCCTAGTTTCAATTTACTGCAGTTTTTTTGATCTATTTATCACAATTTCAGTAATTAAAATCCATGTTCTTTACTGTTCTAGTTGTAGAATATAATACAAAAAATACAATTATGTAGTCAATATATATCACAGCATCTAGTATATTGCAAGAACAGTTTTGTATTTTTTTTATTACTATGTGACCTACTAATCCAGGTATGATTCATAGTATCACTCCCAACCAAGGGCCCCAAAGTTGAGCATTCTAATGAATATAATATCCCCTAAGTTACAGCTCTTTTCTTCAAATTCCCTTTATATACAAGGACACATTATTTTTCAAAAGAATGCTGTAGTGTTTAACCATTGAGGAACAAAAACCATGTTTACTTGCCACTGTACTCAAAAAAAAACCCAGCATGTGGTACACAAATAACCTCCCAGAGCCACTGGTAATAACAACAATAATAATAGCTAGCATTTGTATAATACTTTCAGATTTGTAAAACACTTTACATATCTTATCTCATTGGATGAGATAGTACACAGTGAGGCAGGCGCTATTATTATCCCCATTTTACAGGTGAGAAATGGAAGATTAGAAAGATTAAATGATTCATAGAAGAGTTATATGGCTCCAGAATCATATTTCCAGTAAGTAAAAGAGGGGTTGGGGGATAGGGAGAAGAAAATTTAAACAAACTTCTAGTTAATTCCAAGTCTAGAGAACTATTCGTTATACTATTAAGCTACTGAGCTATCTACTCCATTGCCTTTATATAAAGAAAGTACTTTGAAAACATTACAGCCATAATAATATGGCTGTAATATTATTTTTACATATTATTATTACTTAATATAGCAATATGTAATCTTATTTCATCAATAAAAAGTAATGTTCTGTTAGCTTTTAGATATAGAAACATTTTGATAGCAAGTATTCCTGTACTCAAAAGTAATGTTGAATTTTAAAATAATTTTTTGTTGTTCAAACCCCTTTCCTCCCAGACACTTTCAACAGGTGACATTTAACTCTTATTTTTGATCATTGGTCAGACACAAAAGGGCATCATCTAGGTGATTAGTAGATAGAATACTAGGTCTGAAATCCAGAAGACCCAAGTTCAAATCCATTAATATTAGTTGTATGGGGCAAATCTATTTTCCTCAGTTTTCTAGTCTGTAAAATGAACTGGAGAAGGAAATGGCTAACCATTCCAGTATCTCTGTCAAGAAGACTTCAAATGGTGATACAAAGAGTCAAACATAACTGAACAACAAAAAATATGAGAGGAAAATAATTTTAAAATATCACAATTTAAACTTTGAGGGCCTAATTTCTTTCATTAAGTCCAATCAGAACATTAATTTTCTCTGCTAGAAATTACTGATAATATCACACATATTAAATGGCATGATATTTGTGAGTTTTTTTTTTAATATTCATTTATTATCATTGGAAAGGACCTATTTGGGTATTCTTTCTAAAGTTTAAAACATTTTACAAATCACACAGGTTGGTTTTAAGTTGATGAAATATTTTCTTTAATATGTTGGCTTACTGTGAAGAAAAAGCAGAATCAAAAACCAAATGCTTAATTATGTTTTACAGTTGTCTGTGCCATAAAAGCACTTTCCTATCATGTGCTTAATAAAGACCTCGGAGATATTGTCAGAGACTTCAGAGGATTCTATAGGCAGCTCACTAGTGATGGACAGCTCAGATGGGTAAGATGCTTATTTTGTAGAATGTTGAAGTGACTCATGAGTTAGCAAAGAAAATATGAGGTATACAATGAACATAAGCAACAATTATAAAAATATCAAGTATGCCTCATAATGAGAAGATTGCTACAGAGGAAAACATCTATGAGAGAGACAAATTAGGATTTTAGGGATTTGAACAAGGTATTTTTGAAGGTGATTGATAGGATTCTGTTCCCTGAATAAGCAACATTGATTTCTTTGACCTTCTCTGGGATCCTAGGGTGGTCTTGGAAAAGGCTATTCCCCTACCCCCTGCTTGCCTAATCCCAGGGTTTTAGGGAAATTAGTCCAAAATGAATTCATTAATAAGCCTATAAACTCTTCATAAAGGGTCCAGTCTGCAAATTAACCAATAAGCCTTTATTGTCTACTGTTTGCCAGACATTTAATCAGTATAAATTGCAGCACAAATACATTATTTTATCTTGTGCAATTCTTGCTCATCTCTTTCCATAGAGGATTCACGGAGTGTCCTGGAGTCCTCCCTTGGGGTCTCTTAATATCTCAGTGGATGCCGGCACAGCACTCTAGTAGTCCATTTTTTTATTCTGTTTCTCTGTGATTGCTTGCTCTGTGTTATATATGCCCTTCATTTTTCATTCAACTTTTTTTTGTTTTGTTTTGTTTTGCTTTATTTTATTTATTTTTTTTTTTTTTTTTGCTGAGGCAATTAGGGTTAAGTGACTTGCCCAGGATCACACAGATAGGAAGTGTTAAGTATCTGAGACATGGCTCAGGCACACATTACCATATGCATTTGGCAAAACAACTAGCTGGAATACTTCAGGTGCCTTTAGAGGAACAAGGGGGAATAATGTCGCTCACAGAGGTGTACTGTTTCGTGATCCGAGCTCGAGGAATGGAACTACTCTCACCAGAGGACTTAGTAAATGCTTTGTAAGATTCTGTTGCCCTTCATTTTTCATAAGATTCTATATGCCCTTCATTTTTCATTCAATTTTTTTTCCCCCTGAGGCAATTGGGGTTAAGTGACTTGCCCAGGGTCACACAGCTAGGAAGTGTTAAGTGTCTGAGATCACATTTGAACCCAGATCCTCCGGACTTCAGGACTGGGGCTCTATTCACTGCGCCACCTAGCTGTCCTTTTATTCAACTTCTTAACTATAAACTATAGTCTGTTTACATCCAGTGTTTTTTTCATTGCCTCTTGGGTTCCATGTTATCTTGATTTTTCTGACATTTATGGTGTTCCATGTGGTAGAGCCATCACCAAGAGATGCATAAATACTCAGATGCATGATTTCACAATAGGCAGAATTCCTTCCTCACTGAAGATCAGAACTCATCTATGATTTAGTAGATCAGTATTAGAGAGCTGTCTGAGGGATGCAGAGGTTAAAAATGATTTGCCCAGCATCATATAGATGTTAGCTATCAGAGATAGGAACCCAGATATTCTTGACACCTAAATCCATTATTCTGTGCACTGTACTATTGTTCCTCTTCCAGTTCCTCCTCCTCCTCCTTCTATCTTTAATGGACTAGCTCATAGGGGATGTTTAAATATTCTGGCCAATTCTTCACTTATTTGTTTTTTCTCTAGGCTGAAGTCTTGGGAGGTCTATATGACTTTAAACTTTGTTAAACTGTTAAATGTGCTATTCACTCTACATGCCATTGCTTTGATATCAATAAACATAGAAAGTACTAGGGAATAATTTTTAGGTTGGGTTAGAGGTAGGAAAGTAGGAATAAAAGGGAACAAGAGGTATATGGTGCAGGAGGCATCTTCTTCCATGGAGTTGAAACCAACTAGAGCAGCAAATGCCAAGTGGAGTGAGCCCCAAAAGTCCAGTGTCTGAGGAAGGCTTTGGGAGGAGTTTGATTCTCTACCCAGAAACAGTGTGGGAGAAATGTGCCTTCTGTAAGACACTTCTTTTTTAAAAAAACATTTTAGCCATAAAGTGCTATGTTTTGCTACTGATTGATGATAATGATGACAATAGTCATGATTCTCCATTATTCACTGTAGCTGTCTCCTGTATTAGATTGAAAGTCTAGTATCACTTGCTCTGTAAGGTGTAAAAAAGTTGGAAGGTATGGGAATAGGGAGAGGCTGTGAAGAACTTTGAATGTCAAGCAAAGGATTTTATACAGTATTTGATCCTAGAAGTAATAGGGAGGCAATGAAATTTATTGAGGGGAATTGGGGAGGGGGTAGCACAATCAGACCTATTCTTTAGGAAGATAGATCACTTTAACAGCTCAGTGGAGAATGAATTGCAGGGGGCAAAGAGTTATGGTAGGGAGACCAATTTCTCTAATATATCCCAAAGAAGAAATAGGGTACAGGAGAAAGAGCTCTGGGATAGGAACATGAAAGAAAGTGTGTCATAATTTCACTGTAAATTAGCCAAGATACCATGAAGCTCTCACGAAGGCATTGTAGGAAGAGGACTTGATTTGAAATGGCAAAGACCAGGTCTTTAATTCTACTTTGGACACTTAGCAGCAGCATGATGACAGAAAATGTCTCTCAGTTTACTCATCTATGTGGAATTTCCATTTTTAACTTCAAGCTAAGAAAGAACTTGTCATCCAATACCTCGTGGTGATTTATTTAAATTTTAAACTTTGTGATTCTCAGAGAAGCTGGGAATACAGGGTGTCCCAAAAGTTTTAGTGCAGCTTTTAAGCTTTAAATAGTTCAGCCCTGCACTAAACTCTTGAAACATCTCATAGTCATAATTTCCAAATATCTATGCTATGTTTTATCTCTCAATAGATTGGTCCAGAAAAAGGCGTTGTGCATTTGGCTACAGCAGCTGTTTTGAATGCCTTATGGGACTTGTGGGCCAAGCAGGAGGGAAAGGTAAAATGGTAGAATTTTCTTAAAATGAAGCTCAGTGGATTTTCTTTTTCATAACTACTATTAGTGGGCATTGGTATTTTGCTCATGAATATGCATAATATATGACAAAAGGCTGATAGAATTTTCCTAAATTTGTTTTCTTTGATGTGCATGAGAGCTGGGGGGGACAGGTTTTTTATGATTTGGAGAAACTGAGAGCTGATTTGTTTTCCTCAAAGGTGTGAGGAGAGATGGGGAAAGGAATATAGTAAAAAAAGAACCAGGAAGAGGAAGAAATAGTAAAGGTGTAAGAGAAAACAGAAGCCATGAGGGGAAAGAGAATAACATAGATGTTTGTCACATGTAATCATTTTTTTCTGATTTTCTATCAGGGAAAAAAAGTGATGTAGATATTTATTGGGTTACTTTTCACATAAGTTAAATAAATGTCTTCTCTCTCTCTCTCTTTTTTTTTAAACAGCCCCTTTGGAAATTACTTGTTGACATGGTAAAGAAATGCTTTTAAATTATACTCATTATATCACTGTAATACAGTTGCTTCATTCAGCCCTTGAGAGAGTTGTAATTTCATCAGTGTTAGGTATATATACTCCTCCCACCCAAACAACTTCAAAGCTTTTTAGACTGATAGATACCAATATGGGCCACTTGATTGCTGTGGAAGAAGAATGTGGACAAATCAAAGATAACAATGTCATCCTATCCTAAAAGATTCTTGAATATCTTTTCAATGGCCTATACACTTACTTATAATTGGTAGGATATAAGAAAATAATGGAATGCCTGCTATGAGCTTCACCTCTGCCCAGCCCTTAGTGATGGCAATCCCACTCCTAGGGCTATTTCCAAAGTACTAAATGTACTAAATGAAGTTCCCTCTTAAAATATATACACCCTCAAGAGGAGTAACACACTAAAACATTAGTCATTTATAACTCAGTGTGAATAGATTTATTTTATGCTTCCCAAACAACAGCTAGCTGGAAGCAAATTTCAGTGATGATGAGGAAGGGAAAAGGGAACATGAAAGAGTTCCAGCATTTGGAGCCTTGTCTGAGAAAATATAATCTGGCTACACTAAGTTTTGTCTCAGTTTTGACTCAGACTAACCTTGGGGTGGGGAAGGACTTGAGTTTGGGCTGATGAAATAGAATTTTGTCAGGCTAAGTCAACATCACCTTCAAAGATATCTTCATTTAGAGGAGAAGGCTCAGCCACATTTTTATGTCACCATACTCTTGCTTTGACATTTGTATTTAGTCAGGTACATGTCTGCCTTTTCCAATTTGTTTTTTTTTTCCCTTTTTACACTGTATTTACTACCAGGACTCTAAGCAGCTAATATCCTGCATAGATTTCAGGTACATCACAGATGCCTTAACTGAAGAAGAAGCCTATGGTAAGTAAGTCTTTTAGAAGATGCTTTTGGCCGCATTTTTGTTATGTAAATAGAGTAGAATCACTTCTTGTTTTCTGAAAGGATAGATAATCGGTGTGGTTTTATTTTCAGAAATACTACAGAAGGGGAGAATTGGCAAAAAGCAAAGAGGTATGTTGAATGAAATTTTGTGTGTTTTTCTAATGTCAGTTGTCAGGGTAAGATTTCTATACCAAACAAAAATGTGACTTGCCTTTGAGTATATTTTATCATACTAAATACCTCACTCACTTTGCAATGAGCCTTGTAGGCAGAAGCCAACTAGAAAGGAATCTCTAATATATTTTAGGTTTTAAGGTAGGGTTTGGACCTGTGGTTTCACTGGTATGGGATACTCCCCAAGGAAGGAACTTCCTCTCCTACTGCAGATATCCACTTTCTTTGTGACTTACAGTCTTAGAGAATGGCTCAGAGTGAATAGAAATAGTAATTGTTTGTGTTTTGGCCAAAAACCATGAGAGTCTTCCTCTCCTTAGTTGATTTTTTTTTTTTTGGACTGAGTAAAAGAAATTGTTCTCTGCCTCATTTCTTACCTAGCCTTAATCACTGATTGGATGTTCATGGAGCTGTCAAACTGAGACCTGTTAAAGACCTTAACTTAAACAGGCCTAGGTCTCTCACTGTGTCCAGTACCATCTCCAGTTGTCCTGATCTATATTTGGCCACTGAGCCATTAGATTCTGGAGGAGAGTGAGGCAGTTGACTTTTGCCCAACCTTCCCTCACTTAATCCCAACTTACTTGCATGTCATGGCATCACCTCCCTGAGTCATGGTGTTCTTCCAGAACGCAGGACAAACAACAAACGTCTTAGAGAGTTGTTTAAAGTATCCAAGGTCAGCTTTCTACCCATTGTGCTATAATTAGTCTCTCAATATTTTATGTATAAGTATATATGTATGTGTATATTTATATCTAAGTAGATCTATATTTATTTCAACAACTGTTAAATTATGGACAGATTTGGAAGAAAGCAAAAGAGAAAGGGATGCCCTCCCTGAGATAAATTCTAGAGCAGGGTTTTTCACCTATGTTTGTGTCCTGGGTTCCTTTTGATGAAAGTTAGGTAAGGGGTACCTAGATGAAATTAGGTTTAATTGAGGTCTAGTGGCAGGTTCAGGGTACAGGGAGTCAGAGCTCTCCTGCAACTCCTTTTGGATTCGGCACAAGGATACAGAGTTAAATGCAGTCTAGTGATGGCTGCACAGAGTCCCCCTTTAAAGGAATTTATAGACCCGAAAACCTAGATTAATAAGAGAGGTTTATTTGGGGTTTGGAAGTAAGGGTAAAGGTAGAAAGATGCCAGGGCCAGGGCTGGCGCTGGGCGGACAGGAACCCAAACATGTCCTGTGTAAGAATGCCATGTTTGGGGCTCCTACAAAGAGTGGGCTCCAGGGTTCCCCATTTTATAATGGGGGCTTCTGGTGATCTTGAAGGTGGGTAGAGTCCCAGATTGGCCTCTGGCTTCAGCCAGGGTTAGAATTGAATAGAATTCAGTGGGTTTTTAGATAAGGAGGAAGCTGTTTGTAGGGGTTGGGGAAACCTGAGCAGATTAGAATGGGGGCTGGGAAAGCCGAGATATCTCCCATTGGGATTCATGGGGCTAGGAATTAGAAAGGAATCTTTAACCCACATCACTTTAGTGGTCTGATAAAAGCTATGGACCCGTTCTCAGTATAGTAATTGTAATTATGTAGTAATTGTACTACATGTACAGAAATGTAGTAAATATGTAGTAATATGTAATTGAGAGAAATGCTAAACTTTAATTCAACATTAGTGAAAATAAAGATATCTTTTTTTTTTTTCCCATACAAGTTCACAGATCCTTTTGATGGGGGTTGAAGTCCCTTTAAGATTCCTTTCTAATTGCCCAACCCATGGCTGACCTTGATTCACAAATCCTGGTCAAAGGCACCCTTTGAATATCTGGGCCCAGCCCCCACCATCAGCTCAGCTTCCCCCAGCCCCCACCGGATCTGAGCTAACTGAAAAGCCCACCCGAGAACAGAGGGGTACATCATCTTTTGAGGGATTGAAAATCCTATCCAAAAATGACTACTCAGAGATCACTCATAGAAAAACAGAATTATTTATTAGAATCTCAAGAAGCGGACCTCATCCTGGTCTGTGAGCCAGATTCACAGCAGGAGAGAACCACTCCCTTGAAGATGTTTACAACTTTTATACATTTCAGTCAAAGAACCCCCAAAATCCCACCCTCCAGAGGTTGTGATTGGTCATATTTGGTCAGTGGAATGCAGCTGGCAATATGATTTATAGCTTCTTTGGCCACGTATAGGTTAATCCCTATTTTGGGCAAAGGAATGCAGCCTAGGCCTTCACGTGACTGAGGCCTCTAGGCCTGATTTTACATTAGCTAGCAGTCTCTGATCAATATGTGCTTAATCTGTAAGTTCTTCACCATACCTTACTCCACACAATCTTTTGGGTATAAAAGAGGTGAGCCAAATGCCCTCATAGCAGGAGCCCTCCCAGCCAACCCATGGTATCCTTCCAGCCATGTAAGGGTTCCTGCCCGCCCAGCGGCCACCTTTGGCTCTGGCGTCTTTCTAACTGAGCTTTACTTCTAAATTCTTACAATAAACCTTTTATTTATCAATCTAGGTTTTCAGGCCTGTAAATTCGTTTTACAGGGGACACTGCGCCTCATGGGGTTATGCACCGAGAAATGGGGTTCCCCCTTTTCTTTCCCTCATTACTTTGAAATGAATTCTTGGTTAAGAATCCCTGCTCTAGAAGATTCCAAGAGTTGAAACTTTTAAAAAAGAGACTTGGTCATTCTGATACCATCTTAATTACTTTTAGAAAGTAAGCTCTTTGAAGATAGGAACGATTTCATTTTTTTTTAATTCTTCTTACTAAGTACAATCCTTATCACATAGCAGGTACTTAAAAAATGCTCGTTATTGGTTTGAATGAAAAAGATTATGAATTTCAGTTGTGAAATAGGGGTCACATAAACCAAAATAGCAGTGGAAAAGTAGGTAGCAGCTATGGTCTGTTTAGGGAAAGGTATTAATAAGGAACTACATGTAATTTAACAAATGATTGGAATTTACACGAATAGCAGAAAGTTGAATGTAGGTATTTCCAGATCTAAATTTTTCTAGCAAAATTGCCCACTAGGCAATGTCAAATGCCCAGTTGAAGAATTGTGTCTTTACAGAAGAACAGATGTTGGAGTGTGGCTACCCAGCATATACTACTTCCTGTGCCTGGCTAGGTTACTCTGACCAGCAATTAAAGCAGGTTTGTACTTTGAATATTTTATGAGGAAGAATTCCTAAACTAATCACCTGGCAGATTATATGATCATAGATCTAGAGCCAATAAGGTCCTCAGACTGAACCTCTACTTTTACAAATGAAGAAATTAATGTGTAGGTAGGTAGGTAGAGCAGCAGCCCTGAAGTCAGGAGGATATGAGAGAGAGACAGAGAGAGAGAGAGAGAGAGAGAGAGACAAAGAGAGACAGAGACAGAGAGACAGAGAGAGACAGAGACAGAGAAAGAGACAGAGACATCTAAGATGTCACAGGTAGCAAGCTTCAGAGGTAAGATTTGAACCTCTGAAGCCAGAGCCACCATAACTGGGTTGTCTACTTTTCATAATAATTTGAAACTTGGTAATCATTTCAGAGAGTACACCTACTCTTGGAAAAAATAATAGACATGGAGACCTTTCAAGTTATATTGTATACATGGATTCTTATTTGAAATAGGATAATAGTGCACTCTTCACTATTAAAAATGTTTGGCTTTCAGATCAGGCTCAATCTTACCCTATCCTATTAGTCAGGTATATGGCTAATCCAGGTAGTTTCAAAAAGACTAAGCATTTGGGATTTCATTTTCATATATATCTAATAGAGGTATATATGTTAAGGAACCCCTTTTTTTTTATAAAAGAGAGGTATTAATGATTTGTTTCCCTTCTAAGAATGCTTTGAAGATTAATAGAATGTTACTTGTGAAGAGATTAGGATCAAAGGGAACTCCATAAATACTAAAAATTACTTTATGTTAGCCAATCAACCAGAGTTTCAATAAAATGTAGTATATTCCCCTGCTGTAAGCCACAGACACCAAATATGTTATATCTAGGAAAGAAATGACTTAGGTATTAGAACAAGGACAGCCATGTGAATAAATATTTCTTAACTGTAGGGTTTTTCACTAGTCAATATATAACACCATAGTCAATGTATAACAACACAAATATGTTTCTTTTCTCTCCAGTTATGCAATGAAGCACTCAAGCAGGGCTGGACAAGGTATGTTGTTTCAGAGTAATATTGAACTTTATTCTTGTATAATAAGGAGCAAAAGAAGTGTCAGAAGCCAGAGGACTAATAATTAAATATCAAGCAAACAACTTCTACTGTTTTGGAATTAGTTAAGTGTGAGATAACTTCTGAAGGATTATCTCCAACAAGGTTTTGAGCCACAACAAATAATCTCAAGAAGTAGGTATTTAGAATCACAAAACCTTTTTTAATGTTGTTCTATTAATTCATTTTAATGATGTTTCATTTTTGCATTGCAAACTGCCAGATTGTGGCCCACTCTGTGAGAGCTCTGTTATAACACAATACAACAATTAAGCAAAACTAACTATATAGTGGCCTGCTCTGAAAATATACAGAACATTCCATACCTTTCCAAAGTATTTTATTAATTAATAGATATCTATTTATTCCTTCTACTTCTATAATCCAATGAAAAAAGAAAAATAAATTCTTTAAAAAATATGTGTATAACGAAGCAAAACAAATTTCCTCATAGACAGTCTGACTGTGTGTCTGTATATGTATAGGCAGCTAAATGGCCCAGTGGATAAAGTGCCAGGTCTGGAGTCAGGAAGACCTGAATTCAAATCCAATCTCAGACACTAAAAACTATATGACACTGGACAAGTCACTTAAATCTGTTTGTCCCAGTTTCCCCATTTCTATATGAGATGGAGAAATAAATAGCAAACCACTCCAGTTCTATTGCCAAGAAAACTCTAAATGGGATAAACAAAGAGTTAGACACAAAATTAAACAACTGAACAACTGTGTGTGTGTGTGTGTGTGTGTGTGTGTGTGTGTATGTGTGTGTGCGATTTTGTTCTGCACTCTAAATCCATTGCTCCTCTGTCAGATGGATAGAGATCACATTTCAGCATTGGTCTTCTGGTCTCAAATGGTCATTGTTGATCTTAATTTTTACAACTTTCAAAATTGTTTATCTTTATTGTTATTGTATAAACTTCTAGTTTTGTTCATTTTACTTTTCATCAATTTTAAAAGACTTCAAAATTATCTTGATGTTATCCTGTAACCCATTCTTCTGGCTTTTCTTAACTTTGCATTAGCAGTTTGACAACTATTTCATTTTATTTGTGATATTGTGGTTAAGGGTACTCCCCCCAATTGTGCAACTCACAAGTCATCCATAGCTTCTATCCTGTGAGTTTCTGTCCTTGATCCTACCAAAAATTTACTGTAGGAACATTTCTTTAGATACTTTGTCATTCAAGATTATGAGTGGAGCATGTGGGGCTGTCCCTCAGTTATTTCATTCTTTTGCTACTTGACTAACACAACTCCACATCCAATTCACATCTCTCTGATGGATGAAATTCTTTTTTCTGGTTCTTCCGTGCAATTCTTCATTGGCAATGTCTTACAGCCTACCTTCATTCACTAAGTATTTCTCCAATCCCATTTTAATTTTTTTTGGTGGTATTCCATCATTTTTCATTGTACACTATCGGTGGAAAACTTTTGCTGTTAAAAAGATTTGTCTGTATTTCAGAGAGAAACTTGGGGGTCATTAAAATCTTTGTACAATTTCTTCAGAGCAATCCAAAAAACTTTACTTTTCATATTTGTATCTACTTCATTATCCATCTGCTCTGACTGTCCAAGCCACACATAGTACTGGACCAACTCTATGGTTTGCCTGTCCAACTGCACATGACAATTTGGACAATAGATATTTTTCATTCCCTTGGTTTTTCTTGTGTGGATAATTAGGTTGAATTCTTGAATGACTATCACTAATACAGAAAGCCCTATTGTGTCCTAGAGCTTGAGACAATTGAGACAATATCTACCAAAGTGAATATTTGGATGACTTCACCATCTGTAGGCAATCTTCCTCTGATGATTACTTTAACTTCCAGGATAGCTAGCATGTTTCCTGTTTGAACAAAATTATTTCTATTGTTACATCTTTTAAAGAATCTTCTACAATTTTGACAAAGGTATGAGAGATTCTTGGTTAAAGAAATGAAATACTTTTTTTAAATAGTTAACAAGTAGTAAATATAGCAGGATCTTCTATTTTCTACACTTTAGTGATGTAAATCTATTGTGGAATGTTATTTGCATAATCCTTAAGAATCTTCTATGCTGATTCTGAGGCCTGAGCAGCCAGGGCAGCCAGCTATTCTCATGGCACTGAAGAGTATCTCCACCTGGCTCCTGAGCCAAGGTTATAGCCCAGTCCTAGACTTGTTGAAATGCTGACCTTCCCAGGCCATAACCTGGGTATTCTGTCTCACATTTAACTGGCAGGACTTATTGTTGTTGGACCACAATTGACACCAGATGAGCTTTGTTCATAGGCATGGTCAGTGTGGAAATCCCATATAACTTAGAAAATGAATTTTTTGTTTGTTTAAATTAAGGCAAAGGAAGGGAGAGTAAACTTCAAAGTAGCTTCATGGAGCTGTTCAGTTAGTAATTGAGTAAACTTAAGTCCTCTTATTCAAATCTACAATGCTTCCCAGTTTTCTAATAGCTTATTGACCCCACTGATCACCCACTTTTTTCAAGAGGGTCATGCAGTATCCTAGACTTTGGAGCAAATTGAGGACAAGTGAATTAACAAAAAAGAGCACATGATGTTAACCAAAAGGGGAAAAGAAACCAAACAAATTTCTATGTACCCTTCTCATATCTTTATCAAGAATTAGCTATCCAGAACTAAGTACCATGCTTCTCAATATAGTTTAAAATGACATCATGTTTTGGGGGTGGGGGTTGGCTGCCTCATCACACTGTTATTTTATTTTGAGTTTTTAATCCACTTCTGTGAGGGATAGAAAATCCTATCCAAAAATGACTACTCAGAGATCACTCATAGAAAAGCAGAATTATTTATTAGAATCTCGAGAAGAGGACCCCATCCTGGTCTGTGAGCCAGATTCACAGCAGGAAAGAGCCACTCCCTTGAAGATGCTCACGACTTTTATACATTTCAGACAAAGAACCTCCAAAATCTCACCCTCCAGAGGTTGTGATTGGTCATACAAGTCTGTACCTCCCCCCCAATACTTGGTCAGTGGAATGCAGACAACAAAGTGATTTACAGCCTCTTCTTCTTTGGGCAATGGAATGCAGCCTAGGCCTTCACATGACTGAGGCCTATAGGTCTGGTTTCCGTTAGCTAGCAGTCTTTGATCAATATGTGCTTAATCTGTAAGTTCTTCACCATATCTTATTCCACACCCTTCAAATCTTTTGTACAACATAAGTCACTGTCTACCATACCACTCACCATCCAGTACGTGTCCAGTTGGTTTTTTATTTATTTTTTAAACACAATTTTAGGAGTTGACACTTTTTTCTATTACATTTCATTTTAATTAGATTGACCCATAATTTTAGCCTGTCAGAATCTTTTTGCATTCTAATTTTGTCATGCCATTCTTTTAGTTTTCCCTTCCAGACTCAGGTCACCTACAACTTGATAATCATGTCATCTATATTTCCATCCAAGAGATTGACAGAAGGGTCACTGATAGAAACCTTCTTCAAAATAAACACTGACCTATTAATGACTATTTGGATTTAACTGTTTCTACTTAACTATTCTGTCATATAGCCCATATTTGTGCACTTGTTTTTAAAGATAGAACAAATTACTTTATTGTTACTTAGTTAAAATCTTAGTTTTACTATGTCTATAGCATTTCTCTGGCTTGTAATAATTAAACCTTTCCTTGTAACTCTTTTCAGAGGAAAAAAATGAGGTGAATCTGATAGAGCCTATTAAAAATACTAATTTAAAATTAAATTATTATTTTCCAAACAATAAAAATCTGAATTCTCCCCTTTTCACCATTTCCCACACAAATTGAGAAAGAAAGAAAAACCCCTGTTACAAACAAGTATAGTTGAGCAACACAAATTCCCACGTTGGCCATGTTCAAAAAATGTTTCAATCTGTACCCTGAGCCCATTACTTCTTTATCAGGGGATGAACAACTCGTTTCATTCTGAAATCTCTCAAATTATGACTGGTCATTGTATTGATCGGAGTTCTTAAGTCTTTCAATGTTGTTTGACATAGCTTAATGTTATTGAAGCCATGTATGCTCATAGTGATCATTGCTTCCCTTCCTAAGAATTCACAGACTATGTTTGAAATCTTGGGGTTACTTTTGACACATCTTTAACTTATGCCTCATGAGCCAGTCTACTATTTATTAATTCCTCAAATATTTATCAAGTTCTTACAATGATTAAAGTACTTCCTACAGATAGTGAGGAAATTAAAAATTCATACAAGACATAGTGACTTGTCATAATGACTTATTTATCTACTGAGTAAATATGTATGTATGTATGTATGTATGTATATACATACATATGTGTATGTGGGTGTGTATATACAAATACATAAAAATATACACACATAAATTCCCCATACACACCTAGACACATTTAAGGCCTGCTCGATCTGGTGTAACTTGACTTCTTTAGTCATTTCAAATTACTCCCCTCTATTCTACCCAGCTAAACTGATCTATTTGCTATGTATCCCCACACGTGGACCTCATTTCAGTTTTTTACATCCATGTGTATCTTTATGCTGTTCCCTAAGCCCTCAATTTCATTTCCCTGTTGTATTTCTACTCATGTTTTAAAATCTGACACCAGTGCCATGACTGATTCCTCTCCCAGTGATCACCTTCCTTTCTTTTGAAACTCACATAGCATTTATTTCCTTTGGGCTCTTTCTTGTTAAACATGGTTTTTACTGCTTAATAGTCCTCACCAGCTCTTAATTGTAAATGAACACAATATTATTAAATGTAATTTGACCAACACAGAGTGCGGTAGTACTTTGACCTCTCCTAGTCAGGACTCTAATCTTATTAACTATTAACAACTAGAGGGCATAGAGTATTGGACCTAAAATTGAATCCCATCTCAAATAGCTATATGATGATGGACAAGTCACTTAATCTCTACCTGATCAAATTTCCTCATGGCTACATAATATTAGCACCTACCTCCTAGGATCATTGTGAGGATCAAATGAGATAATACTTGTAAAAACACTATGTAAATCTTAAAGCAATATGTAAATGATATTATTATTATTGTTATCCCAGCCCAACATTGTTTTTTAAAGGATGGGTCATGCTCTTAGATTGACATTGACTTTGTGATCATCTAAAATTCTCAAATGCTTTTTTTTGTATGAGTTTATGGGTTGCTATCAATTTAGTTATCTCCTTAATTAAAGAGTAAAAACTTAATAGGAAAGCTTAGGGGAATTGTGACTAGTCTAAAGAAGAAAAATTTTAGAAGATAGTATTGATTTTCAAGTATACAGCAAATTACATCCCAAGACTGTTCAACAGTTACTCTGTGTTTACTGATTGAGGATACAGCAGACCTGTGAAGCACAGGGGAAATCATAGTTACAGAAAGATAAGATTAATAGGTCTTAAAAGTGACTTCCTTTGAGCCACGGGCATGTGAGGAGAAAATATCAAGTTTGGTACCATATCCATCATGGAAAAGATTAGTCAGTAATAGAAAATAGTTTTGAGAATCATATACAAACATGAGATTTTGACCCAAGGGCTGAAAGCAGGATTCTCTCTTGAAAACTGAAACAGAAAGAAATGCTGAGACCTGAGAAATCAAGGGAGACCTCAGTGGTAGCTCCACTCCTTTCACTTTCTTCTTAAATTCCTGCAATTGGCTTACTACCTCACTTCTCAATTGAAGCTATTCTCTCCAAAGATATCAATGATTTCTTAATAGACAGATCTAATGTCCTCTTCTTTATCCTCATTCTTTTGGATCTATGATGCATTGACACTGCTGACCACCCATTTCTCCTTGACAGTCTCTGGTTTACAGGTTTTTGTGGCCCTGTTCTAATCTGGTTCTCTCTGACCTCCCTCCCTGGTTCTCTGCCTCATCACTTCTTCTTACTCTCATTTCATCATCCAAGTCATGTCTACCGACTGTGAGTGTTTTCTAAGGCTCAGTTCTGTCTCCTTTTTCTTTCCTCTCTACAGCCTTTCATTTGGTGAACTCATCGGCTTTCATGGGTTCACCTACTGTATCAGTGATTCCTAAATCTATATATCTTTTGCCCGTGTCTTGAGCTTTAGTCTCCCATCAGCAACTATCTATTGGGCATTTTAAAACGGATTACTCATAGACATCTCAAACTCAATGTATCCAAAACAGAAATCATTTTTCTCCTAAAACCCACTCTTCAGAATTTCATAATTACTCCAGTTTAAAACCCATTGTCACCCTCATTTCTTCATTTTCACTCATTCCAAGTAGGCAATCAGTTGTTAAATTTCCTATCTCTACAACATCTCTCATCCATATCTGTTCTTATCTACTCTCATAGCTTATCAACCCAATTCAGACCTTCTCATCCCTACTATCTCAATAGTCTCCTATTTAATCTTCCTACCTTAAACCTTTTCCCTCTCCAGCTTCTGTATTCATTGTTTAGCAACAATACCTGGCATGAGCATTTAATGTTTGTTAGATGGTTGATTGTAGAAAAGTTGTTAGAGTTTGGAATACATATTTTGTGTACCTTGGGCTCAAATGACAGAGCTTGTATATAAGCTTAAAAGCTTATCTGTAAGCCTTTAAAAGCCAGGTAGAGTGCTTTATAAACTTAAAAGTATTGTATCAGTATGACTTGTTAGTTTAAGTTATAGTTTAAATCATTCAGCTGCAATAATATTCCTTCCACTCTGACTAGTTTATGAGTTAATGACAATTTTATTTCCTTTTGTCAGTGTAGTAAATAACTGATGATAGTACTAAAGATCCTATTTATCTGGTGTCTCCTTGGGCCAGTCAATAATTTGTAGCTACTGCTACAGTTCTAAGTTGAGGCATATTTACAATAGTTTTGTCTACACTAAATGACTCATTTGAGTGTTCTTGGAAAAGACCTAGAGATTACTGAGAAATTGGTATCTGTGAATTATTGGCAGGTGTGATCATTTCTGTAGAAAATGTTACTGGTTTTGCCATGTTTTGTGGATGGATCTAAATTTCCAAACCAAATGTATTTTTTAGGTTTAAAGTAAAAGTTGGTGCTGATCTTGAAGATGACATTCGTAGATGCAGAGTTATAAGAGACATAATTGGGCCTGAAAAGGTTTTGGTAAATATGTCCTTAAATGTACATGTATTTTAAATAAGCATTAAATATACAGCTTTGTGAAAGATATAAGTTCACTTACTTGAAGAATAACAAGTGTTAAGAATTTGGGGTTTAAGGTAAGGTATATAAGCTGTTTAAAAAAATTGGAGGTATGAGATTGGCAATAGATAGATAATTAAATATAGACCTATATGGAGCCTATAAATCTATAATGTAGAATTTATAAAAACTGTGTAAAGACTATTATAGGCATATATATTCTGTAAGGATGCAAGTAAAATATAATTCTAAAGCCTCTAATTCTTTGTCTTACTCCATTTTAGTAATAGCTAGTATTTACATCTTTGAACAAAAACTTCTTTCAGCCTATCAGTTCATTTATCCAACTATGAATACTTATTCCACATTCTTAGCATTTGAACTACCAACTTCCTTGATTAGTATGTAATAGTGAGCTCCAGTGTCAAGCAAAAAATATTGAGAAACATTGGCTTAGATGACAAGGGTTTTTCCTCCCTGTTTATTTTTATTATATATCTATGTAGTATTTTTTAGAAAGGGGATGAAATCATTGAGATTCTCTTATCTTCCTCTCCTCCCACACTATATCTTTTTTTTTTTTTTTTTTTTTTTTTTTGCTGAGGCAAATGGGGTTAAGTGACTTGCCCAGGGTCACACAGCTAGGAAGTAATAAGTGTCTGAGACCAGATTTGAACTTGGGTCCTCCTGAATTCAGGGCTGGTGCTCTATCCACTGCACTACCTAGCTGCCCCTCCCCCACTATATCTTAAAGCCTCTTATATAATTCAGATTGGTATATTTGGTAGAATATATATAGATTTTGGGGTTCATACATGCCATTTCATTAGTGTAGAGTGTAAAGTCCAGGTTAGCTTCCTGTAGGCCTCAGGATTAGCCAGAGTCAGGATAAGCAAAAGTCCTTGGTCTTCAGGTGGAGAAGTGAAGGAGATGGACAAAACTGCCAGGAGTTCCACCCTTCCATGATTCTAGAGTCCAGAATCTCCACACTTTCTCCTCCTCCTCCTGAAGCCAAGTGAAGTTCTCTCCCTCTCTCACTCCACCCCCTAATCCTTCCCTACACTTCTCTTAACCCCAAACACTGAGCCAGCACTAACTGAGAGAAGAGAAATTCCCAGCATATGCTAATAGAGTCATTGTCCAATATGAAATTAGCCTTAAGTGCTGGGTTGTCTGATTCTAGCGCACCTTTTAAGAGTTTCAGCCCTTTACAGTAGAGAACTCTCAGGATGAAAATTTCCTCCACCAATCTAGGTTCAGTAACTTATCTGCAACCTACAGTTTTAGAGGGCTGCCAGAGATATTGAGAATATTAAGTGACCTGCCCACAGTAAGAAATATGAACAGGTATTTAAAGTAAGACTTGAACCCAGTTCCTCCTGATTTCAAGGCTAGCCTTGTATACACTATGCTCTATTAATAATAGTATGAGTTAAGAAATTACCATTATCTGATATTATTACCTTATAATAAATTTGCAATATATTATATAATATAGAATATATGTACAGTATACAAAAATTTATAATAAGTTAAATTTACAATAAGCTTAATAATCAGTAAAGTTTAAAACTACATCAAGACTTTTAGAATACCCTGTATATAACTTTCTGGCCTCATTATCATTATCTGGCCTCATATGGCCATATTATCATCATCTCAAAATTTTTGTTTTCTATTATACTGAGCACAAAATTCCATAAACTACTAAATATCAGCTTTAGAAGAATACAGCAGAAGATGATGTCTATCCCACATCAATTGCAAATAGAAGAGGGGCTTTTAAAGACAATGTTCAAATTAGAAATTAACCAGAGCACGAAGTCTGGCTAAGACCCTCCTATGGGGAGCGTCATGAGCTCTTCCAGAGATCACACATTATTTAGAGATCCAGTACACCTCTCTTCCATAAGACAATCTCTATCGCAAAAACTGGCTGTGAAAGTTCAGGCTCAGTTGGTTTTTCACTGGCTTGCCAAATTATGCCTGCATGCTGTGCTCCATGGGTTGCCTGTCTTTCATTCTGAAACTTCTCTTGGGCAGTCAGTTCTGTCATGTTCAGCTGGTCTTGAACCAGGAATACTCCTCAGCTTAGGGATATGATTAGCATGCAGCTGTATATTTTAAAGCTTAGAATTTAAACAAGTGGACAAATGTAGAGTGATGAATAATATTTCTCACTCCTTGTAGATGGTGGATGCCAACCAGCGATGGGATGTGCCAGAAGCAATAGAGTGGATGCTAAAGTTGGCTGAATTTAAGCCTCTGTGGATTGAGGAGCCAACCTCCCCTGATGATGTTCTTGGACACGCCACCATCTCTAAGGTAGGAGGCTTGTTTCTTTTAAGAAAGAGTCATTTCAGATACTGAGATTTTTTTTTTACCTTTTTCTGATAAAGAATTAAAGAAGTAATCTGTAGTCTGAAGATTTTACATCCTTTTCTTCCCATCCTCTCCTCAGAACTTAGTAGCTTAAGAAATGACCAAAAATTTTCCAGAGATTAACTACAAATCTTATGCTATATAATTATGAAAATATTCAATGTGATTTATTCATCCAGGCTTGAGAAAATGTAAAATACCAATTAATGGGGCTCTGAAGTATTTGAGATTCCCCAAGTCTGGGGATGGGGGCCGCTAGGTGGCACAGTGGATAGAATGCTGGGCTTGGAGTCAGAAAAACCTTTTCTTCCTGAGTTCAGTTCTGGCCTTAGATATTTACTATATGACCCTTTGCAAGTCATTTAAACAATTTGCCTCAGTTTCCTCATCTGTGAAATGAGTTAGAGAAGGAAATAGCAAATGTAATTCTAGTATCTTTGTCAAGAAAACTCTAATTGGGAGTTACAAAGAGTTAGATATGACTGAAAAGACTGAACAATATAGTAATATCTATTTCTATAAATTAGTCAAGTATTTTTTGAGTATCCATCACTAAATTGTGTTTAAAAAGGTAATTTCAGAGATGATAACAAAACTTAACATGCCCGAAATTATTAGAGATTAGAAAAGCTTCAAGAATTTATTTAAGTATCTACTATGTTGCAACTATTAGGTGTTAGGGATTTAAAGATAAGATATGAAACAATCTCTGATCTCAATGAGCTTTAATTCTATTTGTTGAAGAAGAAGCTTTGTGTAAATATATGTGACAAGGTTTCCAGGTTAACTACCCCATATATACATACATACTACATACTTTAAAAATATGGTAGACTAGGTAGGGTGGTCACCCTACTCTTAAACTGCTATTTACTTATCTCCATTGTAATTTTTCTGCAACATAAGACTTAAAACTAACTCTTTCAGGAAAAGTCAATTTAATTTTTTTTCTTTTTGTCCTCTCAAAGTCTCTTTGCAACCACCACAGTTAAAATTCTCTCCAAAATGACAATTAAACTACCATCTTTCAAGATTCTACTTCCTTTACAAAAAGACTTATAACAGTTCTTTTTGTGGTGGCTAAGACCAGGAAATCAAAGAGATACCCATCTGTTGGGGAGTAGATAAACAAACTGTGATATATGATTTTAATAGAATGTTATTGTGCTATAAGAAATGACAAGCAGGATAATGTCAGAAAAAACCTGAAAGACTTACATGAACTGATCCACATGAAGTGAACAAAATCAGGAGAACATTGTACACAGTGATGGCAATAGTGTTTGAAAAAGGATTGTGAATGAGTTAGCTACTTTTAGCAATACAGTGATCCAGGACCATCCCAAAGGACTAACGATGAGGCATACTATCTACCTCCAGAGAAAGAACTGAAGTTGTTTGAATATGCACTGAAGCATGCTATTCTTTACTTTTTCTTTTTCCTTTTTTTTTGTTCAAGTCTTTTTATACAAAATGACTAATGTGGAAATGTTTTATATTTTTAAAAAAGATATAATGGTACTCATTAGCTATGTGAGAGAGGCTATTAAAGACAGCGTGATATATAAAATAAATACTAAGTAATATATAAATAATAATAATAATACAAGATAACTAGGGAGAATGGACATTAAGCATTGAGTAGATCAGGAAAAGTTTTATGTAGAATTGAGTCTTAAAGAGAGTTTATGAAAGAAGGATACATTGAAGCAGATGTGAAAAACAAGACTATATCAGACATTGCAGATGGCTAGTGCAAAGGCAATCAGTAGATGGAATGCCACATACTCTCCACAAAGATGAAACTAGTTTAATTAGACTTAGGAAGAAAAGTCATGTATAATCAGACTGGAAAGGCAAATTGAGATAATGATATAGTTATATTTTAGGAGAAATGACATAGATCTGTACTTAGGAAAATACTTTTTTGAAAGCTGTGTAAGATGGATTGAGTGATGAATGCCTTACACCAAAGAAGCCAATTAGGTGCCAGAGCAATAGTACAGGCAAAAGATGAGGACCTGAATTAAGGTGGTGATTCTCCATCAGTAGAAAGGACTGGATATAAGACATGAATAGAAGTAGAAATGGCCCAAAAAAGGCAATTAATCAAATATGTTGGTTTGAAAGAAAATGAAGAGTAATGCCCAAGTTACAAATCAGGAAGGCTAGTGTTGTCTTCAACAGAAATAGGGAAATTTAATAGAGAGAGGTGGATTTTAGGAAAGGGTGATGTTTTGGCCATGTTGAGTTTGAGGTGTCCATGAGACATATTTGGAAATGCCCAAAATGGCAGTTGATAATACAGGACTATGATTGAGGAGAGAGACTGGAGCTAGAAGTAAAGATCTTCGAATCATCTACAAAGAGCAGATAGAGCACCAAGCCTGAGGTGAGGAAGACTCATGACTTCTGGAGTTCAAATCCAGCCTCAAATACTTCCAAGCTGGGTGACCATAGGCAAGTCATCTAATCCTGTTTACCACAGTTCTCTCATCTGTAAAATGAATTGGGAAAGGAAATGGCAAACCACTCCAGTGTCTCTGCCAAGAAAACCCCAGGGGGAATCACAGAGTGAAAACAACTGAACAACAGAAATGATTTAATTTTTAAAATAGGGAAGATAGGTATATATTGCAAGACAGAGGAATCCAAAATAAAGGCGGTGGGAAGGGACAGGGTCCAGAATATAGGGATGAGCCTCAAAAGAAAAAAAATATATTGGGACGGTGAGAGGTGAAGATCAAGAAAATGTCCCTGAGAAAAGTTGTAGTAGCCTCACTTTTCTGCATAAAGCAGGAAGTTATCAAATACTAAAGATGTAGATGGGGGGAGGATTTAAAGTTTTAAGGGAAGAATGTTTTGAGTAAAAGTACATTGTATTAGGGAGACAATGAGAGATCCAGGAAAGGATTAATAGGTAACTACAAAGGCCAGACTGAAATGAGGTGTTCAAGTAATGAGGCAGAGCTGCATGGCTTTGTTGTCTTCCTTTGGTCATAGTTCCCATAGGCTCAGCAGGCAGGACAGGGAGGCTGCTGAGCCTCTGGGACCCAGCCCAGAGAGGCAATTAAGTCTGGCACAGGCTGGGAGACAGAATGAGGAGGACTATTAATGACAGCATTACATCTGCCTCTGCCTGTGTCTGGATATCTTTTTTGTTTCATTTTCATGGTCTTTGTAATATGTACAAGTATAGCTTGCTTTGTATTTATTTGCTCTTTTCCCCTTCCCCTCCATTAGACTGTTAGCTCCTTGAGGGCAAGAATTGTCTTTTGCCTCTTTTTGTATCACCAGTGATTAGCACAGTGCCTAGCATGTAGTAGGCATTTAATAATTTTTTTAATGGGTTTGTCAGTATTTCCCTTAACATTCTTTAATTGCATTCAGTTTATAGTATGCAAATAAAAATGTTTTCTTCAGCTATAAATATTTTTAAACATTCAAAATTACAGTTTAGAAACTTATGAAAATTATACCTCATTTTATGTGTGTCTTTTTTTAGGCCTTAGCTCCATTAGGAATTGGTGTTGCAACAGGAGAACAGGTAAGTACTCAGCACTACATCACTGCCAACAGTTCTTGACCATCTGTTGATGGCGTCCTACTGTAATATCCTCTCATGGGGTTGCCATGTTATAGACATTTTTAGAAATTTCTGTAACATTTAGAAATGGAATCATTTTGGAACCTCTATAGAGGCTGATTTTGCACCTGGCACAGAGTTAGTGATGAATAAATGTTTATTGACTGAAGTAAAATGTCAGAAATGTGTGCATCACCACAGTTCAGATGACTAAGTGTATATTTTTCCTCTTCTACATATCTAATCACTACCAAAAAAAAAAAAAAAAAAAAGCCCCAAACCAACAGTTGTAAGCTCTTGCTGCAAGCTTTTACATTTTGTCATTTTTAAGGAAGCCAGCTTCTGAATTGAATCAATATTGTAAATTTATGCTCTTTTTTTGTGCTTATAAATTAATTACATCTGCCTGCCAAAATCTGCTCTAGTCATCCTGAAGAGCCAACTAAAAAGGAAGTCATTGAAGCTCAGATCAGGGCCTGGGCCAGGAAGATGCATTTTGACTGAGGAAGAAGATTCACAGCCCTCCCTCACAAAGGGAGATGTAATGCTTTTGTCCAGATCATTTGTGGATCCTATACTGTCTGTAGCTTAGCATTTTCTTTCATCACATTCATTTTTATGCTTCACTTTATCTCTGATCTGCCAATAACCATGATAAGCAGGTATTTCTTTTTTTTTCTTTTTTATTAAAATATATTTATTTATTTTACTAGTTAAGTATTTCCCAATTACATATAAAAAGATTTAATATTCATTTCTTATTTTTGAATTTCAAATTCTCTCCCTCAATTTTGCCCCTCCAACAACCATCTGTAAGAAGGCAGATAATATGATTTCAAATATACATGCCATATCATATAAAACATTTCCATAAGAGCCATGTTTCAAAAGAAAATATGCAAAAAAAATCAGTAAAATAAAGTTTTAAAAGTATGCTTTATTCTGTACTCACTTCAACAGGTCTCTTTCTGGAAGTGAATAGAATTTTTTAAGAGGAATCTTTAGGAATCGTCATAGGAATTTCTTAATGAAAGAAAGATTGGTTTGTCTGTCTCTGACAGTGCAGGCTAATTCAATGTCTAAGAAACTGTAAGGGGCAGCACAGTCCCTACCAGCACCTTCAGTCAAGTGATCACAAAAGAAAATATGAATCCAGGTCTCACAAAGGACTAAGGGCCTCTAGAATAATGATCTTTTGGCATCAAATTGCTATGCTGTAATTTACAAAGATTTTGAAGGTTAAGAGAAAAGCTGACTTTTTGTTGGCTTTTATTTTTAATTCTATCTACAGTGCCAGAATAGAGTGATATTTAAACAACTCCTACAGGCTGAGGCCCTACAGTTTCTCCAGATTGACAGCTGCAGACTGGGAAGTGTCAATGAAAATCTCTCTGTGTTACTGATGGCCAAAAAATTTCAAAGTAAGGGTTTGGGAGAAATTGAAAATAAACTAATCAGTTTTCCCCGGGGTAGAAAAAGTTAACAAGTAACCCTGTGATTCCTTCCACTATCTTTATTTTTAATTCATTCATGGTTCCATGATTGGGTTACATGTCTGCTGTTTGAAGAATAGCTCAGCCATAGATAATGAACTTATTGATCACAGCAGCTCTGGAAGACCATCTGTTAAATTATAGAGGGTTGTTATCTGCGATGGGGAAAAGACCATTCAAAATTACAGGTCCTTAAAGGATCACAGTGTATTTTTCTTTTTTGATTTTTGGTGCTACACAATCCTTAATCTAAAGGTTAAGATTTCTTGGTTCTAGGATTTCATTTTCCCAAATATTAATGAATATTAATAAATCACTCACAGCCAATCAAAAAATTCTAAGGTCAGCTGTGTGACCCTGGGCAAGTCACTTAACCTCAATTGCCTCAGCAAAAACAAAACAAAACAAACAAACAAAAAAAAAAATTATATATATAAAGTTCACCTACTAACTTCCATACTTTTAACATTCTATTACAATTTACCTCTTTCACTTTATCTAATTAATACTCTTCACATTAACTGGGGTTTTTCCCATTTACTTTTAGTTCCTGTTTGCCCCCATGCTGGAGGCGTTGGCCTTTGTGAATTGGTACAACATTTGATAATATTTGACTATATTTCAGTATCTGGAAGCCTTGAAAACAGGTCAGTAATCTTCTCTTGAGAATCATAGAAGCTTAATTCTGGAAGGGATCTTAAACTATCTCAGTTAAGACTGATTTCTGATTATCATTTCCAACCAGGTCACATTTTCTTCTCCAGATTTTTAAGATTCAGCTGTGGTAATAGACCTAACTTTTAGTCCATGTCTAGTTATGAATGAATGAATGAAAAGAAAAAGAATTTAGTGTTTATTGTGTGCAAAGCCCTGGGGATATACAGAGAAAAGCAGACTAGCTAGCTACTGTCTAGCTACTCTTATCATATTCTGATAGGGAAGAGATCACACACAAAAGAGATTTCTGTTCCAAGTTCAATGGAAGAATTCAGTGGTCTTCTGGGCACCAGAGCAAAACAGATGGTAATCCCTTAATGTCCTTTCCATGGACAAAATCATGTCCATTTAGGAGTGGAAGGACTTTTATTTGGAGAATTTTTCTTTTTCTGGATCTTCAGTAGCAATGGCTACCAAGGAAGTAGAAATTGCAATATCTGTAGAGGCAGATGCCAGTTGAGTCATCCAACAGTTGTTCCCTTAAATGATGGCTTCAGGGACTATGTTGAAATCAGGACTTGTGGTCTGGGGATTGCTAATAATCCTGAGGCTTTTGAATTGAACTTAAATTAAACTCTATACTGACTTTAATTGCTCTCAAAATCAGTACCAACAGCATTCATATTTTTTAAAAGTTTACAGGGAAGTTATCAAACTGTGCATACCCTTTGACCCAGCAGCGCTACTACTGGGATTATATCCCAAAGAAATACTAAAGAGCGGAAAGAGACATATATGTGCCAAAATGTTTGTGGCAGCTCTTTTTGTTGTAGCTAGAAACTGGAAGATGAATGGATGTCCATCAGTTGGAGAATGGTTGGGTAAATTATGGTATATGAAGGTTATGGAATATTATTGCTCGGTAAGAAATGACCAGCAGGAGGAATATAGAGAGGCCTGGAGAGACTTAAATCAACTGATGCTGAGTGAAATGAGCAGAACCAGAAGATCACTGTACACTTCAACAACGATACTGTATGAGGATGTATTCTGATGGAAGTGGAAATCTTCAACATAAAGAAGATCCAACTCACTTCCAGTTGATCAATGATGGACAGAGGTAGCTACACCCAGAGAAGAAACACTGGGAGGGGAATGTAAATTGTTAGCACTAATATCTGTCTGCCCAGGTTGCATGTACCTTCGGATTCTAATGTTTATTGTGCAACAAGAAAATGATATTCGCACACATGTATTGTACCTAGACTATATTGTAACACATGTAAAATGTATGGTATTGCCTGTCGTCGGGGGGAGGGAATAGAGGGAGGGGGGGTAATTTGGAAAAATGAATACAAGGGATAATATTATAAAATATATATATATATATATATATAAAATTTAAAAAAAAAGTTTACAGGGAATGCTTTCCTCACAACGCTGTGATATAGTTAACACAAATATTATCTTCAGTTTAGAGTTGAGGAAACTGAAGATTAGACACAGTGAATGAATATGCCCATGGCCCATAACAAGAAAGCATCAGAATCAATATTTGAATATGGTCTCCTGATTCACAAGACCAATTGTCTACTCTTACCATGCAAACTCTTTAAATTATTGAATCTTAAAGGCTTGAGACCTAAACTAATATCACCTCTTTATGAAGCATGAATCTTCCCAAAATATCCCCAGCAAAAGGTTGGTTAAATATATTCTTAAAGGCCAACAAATGATGGAGAGCTCATTTGTCAAGGCTGCCAAATGTCAGGTCAGATTGTCCGAAGCTATGTACCTGAAACAGGTTGAGATGTGTGGAGCCTTGCTACTGTATCATTGTCACTTGCTGAACAGGCTTGGCTTTTTGTACAGTATAATGTGTAATGAAATGATACTTTTATATTCAGTAAAAATTAAACTCCTGTAATGTATATCTACTGGGCTCCTTTAGGGCCAAACTGAGTAAATTTAATTCTTCCCCTGAAACAGGACTTTGCTTAGCCAGAGAAAATGAGAATATAGATTCATCAGGAAATGGAACTCTCTCCCACTTTATGTGGTAGGTTTTTAAATTCATTGATCATTTAGTTAGAACTTATAGGAGACTCAAGGGCTCCATAGGCCAAAACCTTACTTTACAGGTAAGAAAATCAAGAGGTTAAATGATTTACTCAAAGTTGCATAGGTATTAAAGAATAGAAAAAGGTAGTTGAGATGATGGGACTTGGGTTAGAAAAACAAGTTCAAATCGGCTTTAGAGACTTACCAATTATGCAACCCTGGGCAACTCACAGAACCTTTAAGCCTCAGTTTTCCTCGTTAGCTTAATAACACCTTCTTCATGAGTTATTGTAAGAATGAAATAAAGTACCTTGTAAGCTTTAAAGTTGTATAGTCTGGTCTAGCTCCCTGAAAAGCCTTGGGGTCAGCCAGAGTCAGGATAAATTAAAATCCTTGGTCTTCAGGGAGAGAAGTGAAGGAGGCAGGCCAAGCTGAATCCTGGGTCCTGGAGTCCAGAATCACCAGCCTCTCTCCTCTTCATCCTGCCACCAAGTGACACTGGTCTGTCTGTCTGTCTGTCTCTCTTTTTCTCTCTCTTCCCCCCATCCTTGCCTATAATTATCTTAACACCAAACATTCAGCAAGCAACAAAGGTGAGAAGAGCCATTATTCAAATATATGCTAATAGAGTCATTATCTCACATTGAATAGGTAATTAACCTTAAGTGCTTGGTTGTCTGATTCAAGCATACCTTTTTTGGAGTTTCAACCCTCTACATCTTCCACTTTCTTTTGTTTTAGAACACAGGTGGTCATGCCCTTCCTGACTTTTCAGGGAGGTGAGAACCCCAAAAAGGAGGTGATCACATCCTCCCTGACTTCTCAGGAAGAGAGATGAAAAACACCAAAGGGAAGTGGGGAGTCAAGCCAGATGTTGTTAGTGGGTTTCTGGGCTGAAGGGTCTTATTAAAAACAGGTATGCACAAACCCATCAGCATGGGAGGTATTACACAAGCACATAGCAATAAACGCACAGGCTATTAGTGATTAGTGATTCAGTCATCACTAATAACTCTCCCCACAGCCGGTGCAGGCTCAATGTGGTGTAACAAACATGAATTGTACATGCAAGTAGTGAGATATATATATATATATAAAACAATATGAATCAACATGGTGTTGTAAAAGATTTCCAGAAGTCCTAGAAGGAGGGTATGTAAACAACAATCACACATATGCCTCCTTCAGCAGCCAAGAGATAGTCCAAAACCAATCTATTGTCCATTGCTTCACATGTCAAGGAATCCAATGATCCCTGCAAGGTTTTGAAGTTCTGCAACAGTCTTATCATTTCTCAGAAAATCCAATGATTCATGAGGGTTTTCAAGTCCTACAACAGTCTTATGTTTCAGAGAATCTAATGATTCCTGAGGGTTTTCAAGTCCTATAACAATCTTAGCATGTCTCAGGAAATTCAATGATTCCTGAGGGGATTCCTGAGGGTTTTCAAGTCCTATAGTAGTCTCATTAACAATTTCTGATGTCCATGAGTCAGTTGCCATAACTGCTAGGCTCTTTCAGTGGCGGGCACAGTCAGTGACGGTTCTTGGGTTGATGTTTCGTGGGTCTTCTCCTTTATTTCAAGGGTTTGCTCCATCTCTCTCCAATGGACAAGGCAAATATGGCTCATTGGCACTCATCTGATTCCTTCTCTATCTGTAGAGATACAAGCAAACCATCTCCCCCAAGCAGTTAACCTATCTGGTCCCTTCCACTCACCACTTTCTGGGTCTCTCCACATTACCTGGTGATTATCTAAAGATAGTGGAGCTTCTCACACTAGACATGGCCCTTCCAGTGGGTTATAAAACCTGTCTCTCAACTAGTGCATCTTTGTCAAAAATCAAGAAGTTAATAGTATAAAGAGCTAGATTTAGAAGTTCTCTACAGTTACATGTGGCTCCCCCTTTATTTTTTTTTTTGGAGGAGCTTCTTAATGTCTCTGTTTCTCCTCTCTACTCTTGCCTGTCCTTGAGGATTAAAGGGTATGTCAGTGGTGCATAAAATCTTATACTGTGCACAAAAGTGTGCAAAATGTTTAGAAGTATATGCAGGTCCATTATCTGTTTTTATTGCTTGTGGCACACCCATAATTGCAAATTTTTGTATAAGGAATTCAGTGACCACTCAGGCTGTCTCTTATGCTGCTGGCATTTTAAAAGTGAATCCTGAAAAGGTGTCTACCACAACATGGATAAAAGACAGATGACCAAAATATTTATAATGGGTCACATTCATTTGCCAAATTTCATTGGGTCTCAAACCACGATGATTCTTCCCTAGAGGGAGCATAGGAACATGGAAAGGAAGGCAAGCTGTACAGGTTTTTACTATGCTCCTAGCTTCCTCTCTTGTTATTCTAAATTGTTAACATAGAGCTTGAGCAGCCTCATGATATATAGAATGAGATTCTTGGGCTTCCTGAAATAAAGGAGTATTGGCCAACATGGTTAGAAGGCTATCTGCCTTTGAATTACCATCAAAATCCCTAATGAATATTGATGCTAAAATATTAAATAAAATATTAGCAAAAAGACTACAGAAAATCATCCCCAGGATAATACACTATGACCATGTGGGATTTATACTAGGAATGCAGGGCTTGTTCAATATTAGGAAAACTATTAGCATAATCAACTATATCAATAATCAAATGAACAAAAACCATATGATCAACTCAATAGGTGCAGAAAAAGCATTTGACAAAATCCAACATCCATTCCTACTAAAAACACTTGAGAGTATAGGAATAAATGGACTATTCCTTAAAATAATAAGGAGCATATATTTAAAACCGTCAGTAAACATCATATGTAATGGCGATAAACTGGAACTTTTCTCAGTAAGATCAGGAGTGAAACAAGGTTGCCCACTATCACCATTACTATTCAATATTGTATTAGAAACACTAGCCTCGGCAATAAGAGTTGAGAAAGAGATTAAAGGAATTAGAGTAGGTAATGAGGAAACCAAACTATCACTCTTTGCAGATGATATGATGGTTTACTTAGAGAACCCCAAAGATTCTGCTAAAAAGCTATTAGAAATAATTCATAACTTTAGCAAAGTTGCAGGATACAAAATAAATCCACATAAATCCTTAGCATTTTTATACATTACCAACAAAATCCAACAGCAAGAGATACAAAGAGAAATTCCATTCAAAATAACTGTTGATAGTATAAAATGTTTGGGAATCTATCTACCAAAGGAAAGTCAGGAATTATATGAGCAAAATTACAAAACACTTGCCACAAAAATAAAGTCAGATTTAAATAATTGGAAAAATATTAAGTGCTCTTGGATAGGCCAAACGAATATAATAAAGATGACAAAACTCCCTAAACTAATCCATTTAGTGCTATACCAGTCAGACTCCCAAGAATCTATTTTAATGACCTAGAAAAAAATAACAACAAAATTCATATGGAAGAACAAAAGGTTGAGAATCTCAAGGGAATTAATGAAAAAAAAAAAATCAAATGAAGGTGACCTAGTTGTACCTGATCTAAAACTATATTATAAAGCAGCAGTCACCAAAACCATTTTGTATTGGCTAAAAAATAGACTAGTTGATCAGTGGAATAGATTAAGTTCATAGGACAAAATAGTGAATAACTATAGCAATCTAGTGTTTGACAAACCCAAAGATCCCAACTTTTGGGATAAGAATTCATTATTTGACAAAAACTGCTGGGAAAACTGGAAATTAGTATGGCAGAAATTGGGCATGGACCCATCTTTAACTCTACATACCAAGATCAAAATGGGTCCATGATTTAGGCATAAAGAACGATATTATAAATAAATTAGAGGAACATAGGATAGTTTATCTCTCAGATTTGTGGAGGAGGAAAGAATTTGTGACCAAAGGAGAACTAGAAATTATTATTGATCACAAAATAGAAAATTTTGATTACATCAAATTAAAAAGCTTTTGTACAAACAAAACTAATGCAAACAAGATTAGAAGAGAAGTAACAAATTGGGAAAACATTTTTACAGTTAAAAGTTCTGATAAAGGCCTCATCTCCAAAATATATAGAGAACTGACTCTAATTTATAAGAAATCATGCCATTCTCCAATTGATAAATGGTCAAAGGATATATATGAACAGACAATTTTCAGATAATGAAATTGAAACTATCCACTCATATGAAAGTGTTCCAAGTCACTATTGATCAGAGAAATGCAAATTAAGACAATTCTGAGATACCACTACACACCTGTCAGATTGGCTGAGATGACAGGAACAAATAATGATGAATGTTGGAGGGGATGTGGGAAAACTGGGACACTAATACATTGTTGATGGAGCTGTGAAAGAATTCGGCCATTCTGGAGAGCAATTTGGAACTATGCCCAAAAAGTTATCAAACTGTGCATACCCTTTGATCCAGCAGTGCTGCTATTGGGCTTATATCCCAAAGAAATACTAAAGAAGGGAAAGGGACCTGTATGTGCCAAAATGTTTGTGGCAGCCCTTTTTGTAGTGGCTAGAAACTGAAAGATGAATGGATATCCATCAATTGGAGAATGGTTGGGTAAATTATGGTATATGAATGTTATGGAATATTATTGTTATGGAGAGACTTACATGAACTGATGCTGAGTGAAATGAGCAGAACCAGGAGATCATTATACACTTCAACAATGATAACTGTATGAAGATGTATGAAGATGGAAGTGTATATATATATCTTCAACAAAGAGAAGATCTAATTCAGATCCACTTGATTAATGATGAACAGAATCGGCTATACCCGGAGAAGGAACACTGGGGAAATGAGTGTAAACTGTTTGCATTTTTGTTTTTCTTCCCAGGTTATTTTTATCTTCTGAATCCAATTCTTCCTGTACAAAAAAAAATTCAGTTCTGCACACATATATTGTATCTAGGATAGACTATAACATATTTAACATGTATGGGGATGCCTGCCATCTAGGGGAGGGGGTGGAGGGAAAGAGGGGAAAATTTGGAACAGAAGGGAACACAAGGGATAATGTTGTAAAAAATTACCCATACATATGTACTGTCCAAAAAAAGTTATAATTATAAAATTAGTTTTAAAAAAAGAAAGCATAAAAAATTACCATGAAAAATAGGACCTGGAAGTCTACTATGTGAGTGGACATGAAAGATATAATCTTACCTGAATGTTTTCTCACTTGCTCCTGAAGTTCCTTAAAGAGCTGATATATATTAGAAGCTACAAATTTTATTTGAGCTGAGGCAAATCTTTGTACCACACCTCCTGAATAGGCCGAATCAGATACTATATTTATATTTCCTAGATAATAAGAATGAGCTAGAATGATTGTATATAATTCATTCTGCTGAGTGGACTGAAAAGGAGTTCTGACTACTCTCTTTATAATTAAGTCATGAGAGTATACAGCACAAATGTTATGTTTAGATCCATCTGTATATATAGTTGGGGGAGAATCTTTTCCTAATATCTGCCCCGTTTCAGCTAGAAAATGAAACTTACTAGTTTAGCTCTTAACGATGTAAGTTCCCTGTTTGTCTATTAAAATACCCTGTTTACTGGTCACAGGTCTTTCAGAGCTCTTAGTTCATGATTCCATAAGCACTAAAAATAATAATAATAAGTAGCATTTATAGAGCACTTTGTGTAGGGGGCAGAAACTTCAAAAAGGTATGCTTGAATCAGACAACCTAGCTCTTAAGGCTAATTACCCATTTGATGTGAGATAATGACTCTCTTAGCATATATCTGAATAATGGCTCTTCTCACCATTGGTGCTGGCTCAATGTTTGATGTTAAGATAATTGTAGATAAGAATTAGAGGGTGGGGAAAGAGGCCAGGGTCACTTGGCGGCAGGAGGAGGAGGAGAGAGGCTGGTGATTCTGAACTCCAGAATCCAGGAGACATCTTTGGCAAGCCTCGTGGCAGTTTGCCTGCCTCCTTCACTTCTCCCCCTAAAGACCAAGGACTTTAATTTATCCTGACTCTGGCTGACCCTGAGGCCATCCAGGAAGCTAGTCCTACTTTACATTTTAGCGCCCAACCATGGGCAAGCTCCCTAATTTCACTGAAGAATCAGTCCCTGTGACCACATCCCTTTGATAAATAAGACCCAAAGAAATTAATCATCATACAAAAACTAAATGGTAAAGCTAAGATTTCAAATTACAGCTCTAGCCATTCCAACAAACTCCCCCTTGTAGACAATTTGTTTCCCAAAGGGATGTATTATGATCTACAAGCCCTTTCTGTGGAATTCCAAGGCCTCTTTGAGAAATATATACCCCATCTCTTGTTGTGCTCTAGCTGGTCATCCATTAATAGTGACAACCCTAAATACTGTTATGGTGGTTAGGACAATTAATAGTTGATTAAATAGTTTTGAAACAAGACTAACTGAAACATTGATTTCACTAAATTCCCTAAATTATTTCTCTTCCTCTAGGGCTAAATCCCTCTCACTGTAACTCCTTCCAAGAACTGAAGTGGGGAAGGGATAAGCTTCCATACATATTGATATCCTGCTGCTTGTGAGGGTGATATCTTGGACTAGTCTAGAAAGACTCTCCCACTCCCAAAGCAGTCTTACAGTTATCTTTTTTTAATATAAGATCAGACTTAACCAATGGACCAGAAAGGAATCTGCAACAGTTCTCTGGTTCTGATCCAGGTCTTTTGCCTCCTGGGAAGTAATACACCCTAATAGATGATACTTTGGGGAAAAAAAATCTAAAAGCATTTTCAAAGAACATCAAATATTCTGAGTAGTGTAGCGTGCCATTCTTTCTTTTTAAGAAATAGACAATGTTGGCTTTTCCTAATTTATGATCTAATATGCCAATTTTTTTTCTCCTAGGATTTGTGAATATGTAGATCATCTACATGAACACTTCAAGTATCCTGTAGTAATCAAAAAAGCCTCATACATGCCTCCTAAGGTAGGCTGAGAACAATAAATTATATCTAAATTATAACAAGTGGTCTAAATTAGGGCTTCTTAATCTTTTTTGACTTGTGATCCTCTTTTTGCCTAAATTCCTTATGCAACTCACTCTCAAATCTAAGCCAGTGTTTCTGGAAGTATTTGTGTATGTGCAATGCAAAATGTTTATGTTGTGTGTTCAAAACCAAGGGTGCAGGAAAGTCATTCTGTGCAACACAGAAATACCTTGAATTGATTATACATATGATTTTGAATTAACTCTTGGTCATTGCATTCACTGTTGCCAAATTTTTCATGACCCTCACATTCACTGAGGCCACCCTCTATGGGATTATTATTCTAGTTTAAGAAGCTTTGATCTAAATAGATTCTCTTAACTTTATCGTATATATTTAACACTGACTATCCTGACCCCAGTACCTGAAGACTAAATGTGTTATATTTTAACCCATATCTTAGGGTTCTCTGGTATCCTTAAGGGGGTTCGAGGGTTTCTAGTTTCTGATCAAGCCCCCATCATTTGTGTTCCTTTAACTTTAGAAGATCCATCACATCCCATCAATTTAATCTCTGAATAGATTAGTTTTAACAGAACAATATTTACTTCAAAGGATAATAAGGACAAATATACAAATATCATTTTTGCAAATTTGAGAGGATGCAGAGTGGAAATAATTCCCTACTACACCACTTCGATCCCCTGGGATGGGATTTAACTCACTTCCTGTTTAGCACAATCCCACCAAGTTCAAAGTCCAAACTTGGGCTTTCCATAATGGACTGACAGCAATACTTAACCTGAAATCCTGGCACCAGAGGAGACTTCACCACCAGTTCCTAAAAAAGGACAAACAAAACAGAATCTCAAGTCTAATAATGGGGGCCATAAATCCTAAAAGTGTGGGAGAGGAAGGTCACTCTTCATCCCACCCAACTCAGTTTAGGGAGCTTGTGCTTTGGGTGAACAGGACTTTTAATTTCTTGGATGCTCCTGGAGAAACTGTCAGAATATGGTAATTTGAAATAGGCAACCAGTGAAAAGAATCTTTTCCTACCCATGTAGCAGAGTTCAGAATGTCCACTTTCAAAAGCATTCCCTGGTGTTTCTCATATGAGTGACGTGGGCATATGCTAAAACCCCATCCCATGTATAATTGAGATTGGGAGAGTGGGGATTGGACACCCGAGGACTTCATTGGTATAGGGATTTCTTTTCTAATGCAGAATTGTAACTTTTCTGTAAGACACTAAGGAATTAAGTGACTGGCTCCAGATCATAGCCAGAATGTGTCAGAAGAAACACTTGAATTCAAATTTTCCTGAATCAGGAACTTGCTCTTTTGTCTACTCTACCATGTTGCCTTTGTGGTGTACATGAATTAAGTTGTTTGTTACCATGAGTTAAAACTGAAAAAGAGTAAATAGAGAGAAAATTCAAATTCAATGAAGGGTTTTTCATTTCATTCCTTGGGTGTCAGTTCAAATTTTAAGTAGTTGCCCTTGACAGTTTCCAGGCAGGTACTCAGCTTTATTATTTTGCTGGTTTGCTTAATTCATTTAAAAAAGAACCCAGAAAAATTAAAACATAATGATTCTATCCCTGGAGGTATTTTCAATCTCTATAACCAAGAGCTTAAATTATTCTTTATTTGTAAATCTATCAAAAAACATAATTTCTAATGATCAGAATATAAGTCAGATTTCTTTTATAAGGTTTCTCCTGTGCTCCTATGTTTACAATAGACTATTAGTTCTGCATTAGTTCTTAGGATATAAAACTAAGCTTGGAATCCAGAAGACTTGAATTTAAATCCTCCTTTAGACATTATAGGGTTACCCTGGGCAAGTCACTCAACCTATATCTTTTTCCTCTTTTATAAAATGGGGAAAATAATATCATATACCTCCCTACATTGTCGTGAGGATCGAATGAGGTATCCAAATTGAGGACATTTTGCAAGTTGTAAAGTGCTACATAAATTATATCTATTATTATTAAAATCATCAGAACTGAGCTTTAGAGTGAGCTGCAATCTTATAAAGTAAAAACAAAATTATTATTATTTTATCTAGCTGTCATATAAGATTTGATTACCATGACTTCAGGACTTCTTTGAAACAGGCTTCTATGAAAATTCTTTAGACAGCATTTCCATTTTGAATTGGCTCTGAATATAATAGTCATCATTCAGAAAGCTTTTAAAAAATTGTTTTAGTTTTCCAAGAATTTGAACTTGGAGAGGGAAAAATTCAAAAGTTTTATGCTATTGTTTTCTTGCCCATATTCATTCATTACAAGGAGGTATCTAGGTGTTGCAGTGGTTAGATCCTTGAACTTGAGTCAGGAAGATGTTAAAATCGTGCCTTAGACACTTACCAGTGGCCTGAGACAAATGATAATCATAATAATATCTAGTATTTATATAGCTCTTTAAGGTTTGGAAAGTATCATACATTTTTTCTCATCACCTAAGCTATCACTCAGTTTACTCATCTGTTGTTGCTCAGTCATTTCAGTCATTTCTGGCTCTTTGTGACCCCATTTGAGGTTTTCTTGGTAAAAGATACTGGAATGGTTTGTCATTTCTTTCTCCAGCTTATTTTATAGATAAGGAAACTGAAACAGACCAGGTAAAACTTGCTCAGAGTCACACAGCTGGTAAATGTTTGAGGCCAGACTTGAATCCAGGAAGGTGAGTTTTCCTGACTTCTGGCCTGGCACTGTAACGACTGCACCATCTAGCTGCCTACTCACTCATATGTACAATGGGGATAATAATAACACACATTTCACAAGGTTGAGGATCAATTGAGATAACATTTATAACTACAAATGATATATTTGTGACCATAATCATAATGAAATTATCAAACTATTGTTTTCAGTTAAACAATTAAGAGACCATAATTGCTCAATTTCATCCCTGTAAGCATAACTGTAAGAGCCAAAAAAAGGAAGTTTTTCCAAGTTTATCCTTTATTTCTCAGTTCAGTGTGATGATATACAGACTTAAGTCTTGAAAGTTGACAAACATATCCAATTTAAAGCATCTATAAAGTCTGATAATTAAAACAACTGAATTACCTTGTAGTTGGGTTTTCATTAAAAAGAGGTCAAGGCAACTCTATTTCTGAGAGTAGCAGTATCACACTGAGCAAAGGTTTCTGTTCCCTTGAGATATCACTGCTTAATTAAAATATGTATTTTTTTTTCCCCAAGGATGCTGGCTACTCCACGGAAATGAAAGAAGAGTCTGTAAAGAAGCACCAGTTTCCAGGGGGTGAAGTTTGGCAGAAGCTCTTGGCTGCTCAGCAAAATTAAGTTCTTAGCTTTACTATGGCTTTTTCTTCTCATACAAATGAATTTTTAAGGGAGAGGGGAGAAAAGCTTATCTGATTTGACATATCACAGTAACAATATCATTCAAATCACAAGATTTAATTATGGAGATAAATCTCTGGTATCCTCCTCAATAATCTGAGAACCATATTCTTTAATTATTTTCTTAAAAGAGAAAATAGACTTATTATGTATGTTAATGTTTACATGTAGGACTATGTTAAAATGTTAGACTATATTTTAAGAAATGTTATATCAGAATGTTTGCTATTCTTACAAATGGTACATTTTTTTAAAAGAAGAAAAATGATGAGCCCTGAAATCCCTGGGATGGTGTTTAATATGGAACAAGGGCAAGATGAGAACATTGAGATATCAAAGGTGTTTTTGGTTTATCAAACACTAGATTAGTCATTAACTATTGTGTCTTATGAACCTAACCTGTTCCACTGATCCATCACTCAAAGGTATTTTGGGGCAGCTCCTCCTGCTCTCTACTGTTAGAGAGGAAATAAGGAAAGGAGAGGAAAAGCTGGTCCCTTTTCATTCTTTTAAGCATGTCTTCCAAGAATCGACTACATGCCACGAAATTTAAAAGGAAGTCTTACTATCTCTTAAGTGACATCTCTGAATCGGTAAATCAGCCAGATCTAGGTGGAAAGACTCATTATAAATCCCTAATTAAACCTTAAGAAGGATGGGTAGTTTCCACAACTGTGTTCTATATTGCACAAATATTGCTAATTTGAAAATTTTATGCTAAGAAAAATGCCAACAGAGTTTAAAACTTCCAGTGTGGATAATAAGTCAAGTATATGTTGATAGTCCATAAATATACACTAACTCTCCACGGAGCCCCAATAATGGCAGATAAAAGAAATGAAGAGTACAGTTGAGGAAATCAAGGCTGATTAGTGAAATGACTGGTCCTAAGTCCAATAACTAGAGGCAGAATGAGAACCCAAAGTCCTGACGCTTTTGTCTGGAACAGTCCACACACCCTCAGTAGAAGATGAAAGAGAACAGAAGGGGATGGCTTGGTCCTGAAAAGAACAGGTTGCTGCTGAGCCTGAGTGTTGGGCCAGGTCTGGATGTGAGTCCTTCATGCTGAAGGCTGAGCCTACAGAGTGAAAGATTGAAGGTGCTTACATACTTTGAAAGGGAGGGACAGCACCAACACAGAGAGGTCCATACAAAACATTTACTTCCAGGGGCGTAGAACACAAACAACTGGAGTGGGGAGGGCAGGAGAGCCTTTGGAGCCTTTTTGATGGCAGAGGTCCTTCTGTGCAGGCAGTTGGAGACCACTGATAATCATCAGCCTTGCTCCAAAAGGGCTTCCTTATTCCCAAAGGCTTTTTCTTGGCCCCAAGAGAAAAGTAGCCTTAAGCATACCCAAGCATCAGATTATAGGAGTCAAGATTACTTCAGGAAGACACAGGTCCCTTCATGACCTGTTGTTTTGAGAAGATAAATATACTTGAGATAAAGCAGGATCTTTGTGGGGGCAAAGCGAGGCCACATGAAATCCCTCGTCTTCCCCAACTCCAGAAAGCCCCCATCACAACCCTCCTGTCCTGAACCATGCCTTGGGTACATACATACACCATAGTTACCGACCTCCTTATGGCAAGGCCAGGCCAGGCCTAAAGGCAATACTAGAAATAGCAGCTTTCATGACTACACCTATTTGAAAGTCTATTTCCTATGTCATCCATTCCTCAAGTGGAAAAAGAAAAAAGGAAACCTCCAAAATCCAGTAGAATTTGATGGCCACATGGTTCTGTAACAAGCAATAATATCTGTAACTATAAATGATATAATTTATTCTGTAATTCAGGTTCTATAACAAGCAAAGCTGAGCAATAGTGAAACTGACTCGCAAAAGCTGATACAGACATGTTTCGGAAAGTATCAATCATGTTATATCTAAAATATGATGAGTGACTTTTGTTAGTTATTTGCTTTGTCATGTCTACATGTCATATTCAACGTATGTATTTCTCATCTTTCTTGGTGAAAATTTATGTTAAAAAATGTTTAAATGGGAGAGTCAACTAGTGACATTTTAATTGTCTTGAACCATAACCTGCCACTGTGCTTTGCACTTAGTGAATGCTCCATAAAGTACTAGTTGATGGAGATAACTTAAGATAGTCTATTGAGATCTCTCACTAGTAAATAGAGAATTCATGTGTAGGGGAACATGGATGTATTACATTAAAGAATAAGAAAATATCTACTCTGGAATGCAAAAATTGCTTTATTTTAATAATTACATAAGACAAAAAAATTGCAACTTTGTTTATAACCATTGTCTATATATTTGGAATAGTGGCGTTCACTTTTGTTAAAGTTGTCAGGTGCAACTATTTCAGATCAAATTATTTTATACGCATACACATACATACATAAATGTGTGTATGAATATAAAATAATCAACTGACCTATGTGTTTATGTCACAGGGGTGAATTAGATTTCCTCCACTCCAGCACCCCTTTTCATGTCTTTATAACATAAACTACATTTTGTTTGCCAAAATAAAGATGCTTTATAACAACATATAGTCTACATAGTATCCTGGAAAAGACAGAATACATTTTCAGCTGGACATTCAGACTGCTTTAGACAGCCATTTCCATCTTAATAGCTGGATGAGGATTGTAGTCTTCAATCAGGAAGTCCTCGGCCTTGAAATCATCAATAGCTTCAACTTTTCGAAGAATTTTGAGCTTGGGGAAAGGTCTTGGTTCTCGTTGAAGCTAAAAGCATAATTAAAAGGTAGAAATCAGATAAACACCACACACCCACAAAAAATAATTCACCTGAATTTTCAGAGGCTCAGTATGAGAAAACATCATGGAAGTATCATAAGGGGAGCACATAGTGAAAATTAAGTCTCTACACAACAGCAGTAGATAGATTGCTAGGCCTGAGTTGGGAAAGTCTAAGTTTAAATCCAATCTCAGAACCTCACTAGCTGTATGATCCTGGACCTGGCTTCCTCACCTTAACTATAAAATTAGCATCTACTTAGCACAATGTCTGGCATATATTAGGTACTTAATAAATGCTTGTTTTCTTTTCTAGGCAAAAACAGGTAGGTATCTTATCCTTTGGCTTTCCTGAGGAGATAGTATTTTTTTAAATAAACTTCCCATTTCCAAAATATAGATTAATTCTAAGGTCTATATTTTAGAAATAACAAATTATTGGACAGTTGTTATATTAATAATAGTGAATGGACTAAATTTGAAAAATAGACTACCAATATGTGTACATAGCTTTGATAGGAGTTACACATGAATAAGCTATGCTAGAAATTATTAAAAAACCACACTGGTTGGGAAAAAGTGGGGCTTTCCATGATGCCAAAGTATTCCTTATTACAAGGACTGATATCTTTGCTGTGATATTCCCCTAGTGATGCCATGGAATACCACATATTGGGAAAGAATGAAAAAACAAAACAAGTAACCCAAAGAGTGAGATTCATGGTAGGCATTAGGCAAGACTGGTTAAAAAAATATTACTGGCATATCACATACAAGGCAGCTAGGAGCTCAAAGGACAGAATACTGCACCTGGAGAATCAGGAAAATCTGAGTTCACATCTGGCCTCAAACATTTACTAGCTATATGACCCCAGTAAAGTCACTTAATCCTATTTCCTTCATCCTTTGGAGAAGGAAATGGCAAACCAGTCCAGTATTTTTGCCAAAAAAACTCCACGGACAAATGTAGAATCAAGTGTTGAGTCATACACAATTGAATGACTGAAGAACTCATGCACACACACACACACATTCAGAAAAAGCATCTTACCTGAATTTTCAGTGGCTCAACATGATTCAAGTATATATGAGCATCTCCCAGAGTATGTACAAAATCACCTGGCTAAAATCAGTGAGAAGAAACAAAGCAGTAATGATGCAATTTAAACAAAGAAAACATATTAGAGTACAAAATCCACTTTTGAGTTTAAATAACTGAATTCAAACAATTCAGTTTAAAAAAAAAATACAAGTCAGTTTTGAATTTATTTGTTTAGACTTCTTTCTATAATGTATCACAGAACCATAGATTTGGAGTGGAATATGCCTCGGAGGTCAAGTCCAACATCCTCATTTTAATTTTTTTTAACCAATTAATATTTATTGAGTGAATCAAGAAACATATGTGACTCCTAATTTTATGATCTATTATGATAGAAAATTTATGATTTTAAGAATCCTCTCTATATTTAAAAAATAAAACCTTACTTCTCTAGATTACCCTATTACAACTTTTTAAGAATGATTATAAGCCATCAGATATAGGTTATATATATTCAATTAACAGCCTCACTTTAAAGAAGAGGAAACCAAGGCATACATAAATTAAGTGGCATGTCTGAGACAAGATTTCAACCCAGACTCCAATCTAGAATTCTGGCCACTCCACTATACTGCTTCTCATCAAAACCTTTTTCAATTAATACACAGCAACAATGAGATTAAAGATTTAGTCCCTAATTTTACCAGAAGGTAAAGAATGACACAATTCTCACTCTTTTTTGAAGAAATTTTAAAATTTCTCCATTTTATCTCAAAAAGTGATACATGATTATTCTAATACTGAAGAACCCAGTGATTCATTTGGTGCTTACGAAAAGGTTTTCTACCTTCAAACCTGTGACTTGAGCAATCATGTAAGTAAGCAAGGAATAACTGGCAATGTTGAATGGCACCCCGAGGCCCATATCTCCAGATCGTTGATATAACTGACAAGAGAGTTCGCCATTCAATACATAGAACTGACAGAGAGCGTGGCATGGAGGCAGCGCCATCAGAGGAAGATCTGAGACCAGGAATGAGAAAAAAGGGAGATTGTAAGTAAGAGTCTTATTAGCATAGTTCTAAAAATGTGAAATATTTAAAAACATACTGGCTTCATATTGTGCTCCTCATCTAATCTTGTCTCAAAATAACCTATCATGATAATCACAATAATGATAACTGGCATTTATTTTAAGGATGTGCTTTGCCAACATTATTTCATCTCATCCTCACAACAACCCTGGAGGTTTTAATAATATTATCATTCCCTTGTTACAGAGAATTAGGCAAAAATTAAATATCTAAAGCCGGAATTGAACTCTGATCTTGCTGACTTTAAGCCTGGCGCTCTATTCATTGAGCCGGCTAGATACTGCAGTGACAATAAGAAAAAGATAACTAATTATCATATTAACCCTAGCAAATTACAAATTTATGGACAGGGACTTTTATGTTTTACTTTGTATCCTGGTGCCTGGCACGTGATTTGTTGGGTTGGTTTTTTTTAGTCTTTGTGACCCCATTTGGAGTTTTCTTGACATAAGACACTAGAGTGGTGTGCCATTTCCTTCCCCAGATCATAGTACAGATGAGGAAACTGAGGCAAAAGGGTTAAATGACTTACTCAAGTTAATAGTTATCTGAGTTAATAATAGAGTTAATAAGTATCTGAGGCTAAATTTGAATTCATGAAGATGAGTCTTCCACATCCTGTGCTCTATCCCTCCCACATAACAGCAGGTGTCAAATGCTTACTAACTTGGAAAAAATAAGGATTCTGAGCTTCCTCATTTAGTTTCTCTCAGTATGGCAGTGATTATAGGTTGGTACCACCACACCTGGCTTCATGCCATTTCTCTGAGCAACTGTGGGAGGATATATAAAGGTAACACTTGTACCACCTTATTCTTAATAGGGTTTTAAAATACAACTGAAACTGGATTAGAACTTTGTCAAAATGCTCTGTTAATGTGCCTCTATCAATGACCCTATTCCTTGGCAAAGATATCATGTTTGTCATGTTCTTTTCCAGGTCATTTTTCAGACAAGGAAACTGAGGCAAATAGGATTAAGTTTTTTTACAAACCACGATCACATAGCTATGAAGTGTTTGAATTCAGGTCCTCCTGATTCCATGGCCAGGGTTCTATACACTAGCTTCACAGCAACAACCAAAGTCCATCCCTGCCAGTTCTAAAATTCTACAATATTCTGTTTTCTCTTTCTGGTCTCATCATATTGTTTGTAAGTATTTCCAATTTTTTTTTCTATTGTTAACATGTCTTCCCAGAACAGAACTGCTAAGAAATGTTTTTGCAAGGGCATAGTCACTTAGAGATTCAAAGAAAGTCCTTAACTTATATAACTATCATTTAATTTTTAAATACTTCCTAAATGCTTAAATCCAAATGGATTCTGATGTTTTTGAAAAATCAGCAAGTTTTTGGCTGGTAATCATTATGATTTATTTTACAGGATACCTACCTTTAGGATTCCAAGCACACATAATGATCCTTCTGTCATCAGGGTTGGTTTTGATTGTGTCAATAACTTTTTGTAGCTGATCTACTCCTTGTCCGGAATAATCTGAAAGTTTAAAAAAAAAAATCCAGAAATATTTATAAGCAATAGGATGAGAGCAGAAAGAAAACTCTGAAAATTGTAGGATCTTGGAGCTTCAAGGAAGAGACCTTAATTGCCCTCTTAAAAATGGTGAAATCATGAAATAACTACTTCCAATGTTAAAGGGTCCTACTTGTTGGAAGTTTCTTAGACTGAACTGAGGATTCAAGCTGAGATCTACTTGACTCTTAAGTGTATTATTCTACCCACTAAATGATGTTTATATATTATCCTATACCCTGACAGTTGTTACTTGGCTTGAATTTGTAAAAACTTTTTTTTTCTTATCTCCCCAAAAAGGGGATAAGAATTTTTTTTTTTTTTAATTTTTGCTTTTTTTAAAGACAGGAGAGTTAGAGAAAATTTAAACCATGTCTTCAAAAGAATGCCAAATAGAATAAGTGGTAATAGTAGCCATGATCAGAGAGGTCAAGTTCCAGGAATTTATAAGAGCCTATGCTGATAAATGCTATAATAATAATAATTCAATTTTTTATTTTCAGTTCCAAATTCCCTTTGCCTCCCTCTCCCATCCATTGAGAAGGCAAGAAAAACAATGTCCATCATTACAATTAGGTATAATCATACAAAATTAATTCTATGTTACTTGGATATGTGTAAAGTACCTAGATTATTATAAATCTGTAAGATAAACACAGGCAAATGGGGAGAACTCTGAATTAGACTAGCAAAGACAAAGAAGTTGGAACCAAGGGAAGGTCAGTAATTTCTGCTCTTCAAAGCATTTGCTGGGAAATAAAATTTGGTAGGAGATTTGAGGAATGGACATGTGTGCAAAGCTTTAAAACAGAAAAAGGCAAGAACCATAAATAAAAGAAGGTCCTGGGGCTCAAAAAAGGTATAAGTATTTAGTCTGTGGAATGGGCCTGTGAACCTGATCTTTTGATACTCAGTACTGGGATGATTTTGGGCAACTCATGTAATCTACTCAGGCCTCAGTTTCCTAATCTGTAAAAATAGGGAGTTGGACTAGATTGCCTTTAAGGGCCATTCCAACTCTATAATCTATTTTCCTATAAAGAAACCACTTGGGGAAGATGCTTTGAGGTTCAGCTTTGGAAGCTACTCCTTGCCTCTCAGGCATTCACACCGTCCAGAACAGAGACATTTGTCCAGTAGACCTCATGTGGGTAACAGTGTTTTTTTTACTCCCCCAGTATGCATTTCTTATTTCTCCATACTCTCGTCTGAAATAATAGAATACGCCTACACTCTTGACAACACATGTGCAAAGCTGACTCATCACCCAAGTCTCCTCACCTGTGTTCATTTCTTTGTATTCTGCCCCAAAATGTCTCCATTGGAAGCCATACACTGGTCCCAAATCTCCTTCCTCCCTGGTAGTGAATCCCTGCTTGTCCAAAAAGTCTCGTGATCCATTGGCATCCCAGATTTTCACTCCTTTGGCAGAGAGCTCCTTAGCATTTGTAGAACCCTACAAGAAGTGAGAAAGAAGTCTTTCTACTCCACTGTCAGAAAAACTCAGGGGCCTACCAAAATGGCATCACCTGTACCTGGGAATTCTTGCCCTATGACAGCAATGGGATGCACCTCTATCTCTCAGACTTCCCTTTTTTCCCCCTGAGGCTGGGGTTAAGTGAGTTGCCCAGGATTACACAGCTAGGAAGTGTTAAGTGTCTGAGGCCAGATTTGAACTCCAGTCCTCCTGACTTCAGGGCTGGTGCTCTATCTACTGTATCACCTAGGTGCCCCTATCTCTCAGACTTCCAAAAGAGGAAGGATAGTGTGATGAAACTACACGTGGGAGACACAATTCATGGGCTTGATGTAGGTGCAGTCGCTGCCCAACTTTGGATCAGTCACTTTATTTCTTTGACCCAGTGCTTGCTTATGTGTAACATGGATATAATATAGTTGAAACCTGCATTGCACTGTACCTACCTTCACAGAGCAGTTATGAGGATCAAATGAAACAATGACACATATTTTAAAAGTACTTTATAAGACTACCTTGCAAGATAGATCATCTCCAGATGAGATAATGCTTATTGAATGAAAAGTGCCACATAAATGTAAACTAAGGAGAAGAAAAAATAAATCAAATGTCAATGTAGTCTTTCAACATCAAATTCCTTCTCCTTCATAACTTCAACTTTTTAAAAAAGATTATTTTCTCCCTCAAATTCTTAAATTCTAAGTCCTCTCAATTCTTCCTTTCTTTCCTTTTCTAAAGTGAACTCAAATTTGTTTTTTTAAGTACTATCACTTTCAACATATTTTCTTATCTTCCAAATAACTCTTCAAGAGTTTATTCTCCATTCTTTCCTCATAAAAATTTCTTGATTGGAAAGTTCCAATTTCTCTATTTTTTTTCTCAATCTAGTCAAGATTTATTAAATACATACTATGTAACCATTACTGCTAAGTCACCAAGATGAAAAAAAGATCATGGTTCCTGCTATCAAGGAAGTTACACAATCAAAATACAATTAAATGCATTTGAGAGATGAGGTGGAAGAGATTAAATGAGGGAGGAATAAATTCCAGCTGAGGGAAAGAAAGTCTTTCTGAAGGTGATGGACCTTGAACAAAATTGAACCAGCTGTGGCTTCCAGGTCTAAGGAACAACATGTGCAAGTTACAGAGAGAGAGAACAGGATGAAATGAGGGAATGGATAATAGTAACAATCTGGCTGCCTTGTAGATTGTGTTCAAAGGAGCAGGGCACATTAAGCCTGAAAACTAGGTTAAGCCACATACCAGAGGGCCTCATGGGCCAAGCAACAATGTCTGAATTTTGTTTGGTGGGCAATGGGGAGCCTTTGAAATTTCTGAGCAAAGGAGTTAATAAATTTTTTGCAGCAATGTGAAGAAGGGCCTGGAGAAAAGAGACAGGCTAGTCAGGAAGGGTTTTTAATAGGACAAATAAGAGAGTTAATGAGGGCTTAAACTAGTGTGCTTCAGTGGGAATAGAAAAGGCTAAATGGGAGAGATGCTGCCAATGCAAAATCAATAGGACTGGGTAATGGATCAGAAGTGGGGAGGGAGAGGGAAGAATCGGATTTCAAGCCCTTAGAGACAGTAAATTTAGTACTGGGTACTAAGCTAAGCATGAAGAAAGGTAAAAGACTTGCTCTCAAATAGCCCACAGCCTACTAAGGGAGAGAATGTGCAAAGAAATATGAACAAACATAAACAAACAAACAAAAAAATATGAAACAAAGCATGTAAAGGGCAAAAGAGAAGCAACCAACAGAAGGAAGAACTAAGATAAAGGGGGACCACAAAAGGCTTCTTGATGAATATTTTGGAAGGAAACGAGGAAGCTGGAGAAAGAAAAAGCCAAGCTTGGGAGACAGAGAAAATGTCCAGAATCAGGCCATGGAAGGTACTTTGTGAAAAACAGCAAGGAGGCTAATGTCACTGGACAGGCCTGGAAACCATTTTGGAAGGGCATCTTCCAGAATTATGCCAAAAAAGTTGTCCAAATGCCTATATCCTTTGATATAACAATACGACAATAGGTCTGCTTCCAAAGGTAATCAAGGAAAAAGGGAAAGAACTTATATATTCTAAAATATTTATGGCAGCTCTCTATGGTGACAAAGAACTGTATATTGAAGAGATATCCATCAATTGAGGAATGGCTGAATAAGTTGTAGTATATGATTGTGATGGAGCATTTCTCTGCTATATGATGAGCTTGATATTCTTAGAAAAACATGGATAAGATAAAATAATGAGTAAATGAGCAGAACTAAAAGAACACTGTATATAGTGACAATGATATTGACTATCATGATACTCAGATATATGAAGGAAGATACTATCAATATCTGAAGAAAGAACATATAGAAATATGTATAGGATTTTACAAGTACATATCTGTGTGTGTGTGTGTATTTCTAATGGCAGCTATAGGGGAACAGGGCAGGAAGGAAAAAAAGAAATTTACATAACCTTATTTACATTTAAAAGGAATACCAAGTTGTACATAAGAGATTTGAAGTTTGATGTGCAATCATTTGTTGAATTTCACAATATTAAAGAATGCTTTATTTGCATAATAAATATATATATATAAAATGTTCAAAAGAAACATATCCAGGAAGAAAAGGAAATTGAGGACAGAGGGAATGAGAAGTTCTGCTTAAGACCTGATGACTTTGAGATGTTTACACAATATCCAAGTGTGATAACAGCAAGCAATTGGAAATATAGGAATGGAGCATGGGGAGAGATTAAAACTACACTTGAGAATCATTTGCATGAAGGAGGTAACCAAAGTCATTGCAATAGATGAAATTGCCAAGGCAAAGACTCTAGAGAGCAGATAACTGAGGACATTCACAGATAGGAGGGAGGAAAAAGAACACAGGAGATAGAAGAGAGCAGTTTTCAATTTTCCCTTCATCAGCTTCTATATTAAGAAACTGTTATTCATTTATGTCGGACTCTCCATGACCCCATTTGCAATTTTCTTGACAGAGATATTAAAGTGCTTTGCCATTTCCTTCTCCAGCTCATTTTACAGATGAGGAAACCAAGGCAAGCAAAGTTAAATGATTTGCCAAGGTCACACAGCCAGCAAGTCTGAGGCCAGATTTGAACTCGAGCCTTCCAAACACCAGTCCTGGTGCACTAGTCACTATGCTCAGCATCCCGGGATTTCTGGCTTAGTGCTACTGAGTCAAGTTCTAGAGTCCAGGACTAGAAAATGGAATCTTTTTGATAATAAGCTTTTAGCATTAGTCTTAACACCTGAGAAGAGACATTAGACCTACCATATAGTATCCATGGCCTCCAGGAGTGAGAATCTCCTGGCTTGTGGGTAGAGAAGGATGGCCAGACTAGGAAAAGCACTAAGAGAAGAATTGTTTGTCCTTCATTCTCGAAGAGGTCCATGATATTTGGAGGAAATCCCACGACATGCAATGAATTGGATTTATGTGAGGGAGGGCTGTGCAAGGTCACCTGGCTCCCTCCCCCCCAGAGCCATCTGGGTCCAGTGACCAGACATAGATTAGGACAACTGGAGATGGCTCTGGATGCAGTGGGAGACCTGGGCCTTTTTAAGCTAAGGTCTTCCACAGATTTCAGTTTGACTGAAGCAGCCATTCAGTAATTAAGACTAGAAGGATGAAAGCAGAAGGCTTTTAGTACATCTGTCTTCTCTTCACTGTGAGCCATTTTTAATTCAGTTCTTGTGACTGATATTTTCACTAGTACGTTTTTTCATCTTCAAAAAAAATTTGATATCTTTTTTACAGCGACTTCATTTCCAAAGATGTCTCTCTTCCCCCTTTATCTGGGGAACCAGCTCTTGAGAAAAAACAGTTCAGAAAAACAGCCCACCCCATGAGTCTCACAGGCATAGTTTCTCCCCCCCACCCCACCCCCACCCCGGCCTCTGGGTCTGTTCTCTAAGTAGATAACTACTCTTGTTTTTTGCTTATACCAGAGATGAGGTAGTATTTAACATCACGGAAGCTAGGGCAAACAAAAGCAGTAATAAGTGTTATTTAGAGAACTTTAGGCTTCTAGCTAGAAACATTTTACCTTAATAAACCACAGCAATTCCTCTAGTACACCCTTCCAGAACACACGTTTGGTTGTCAGCAAAGGAAACTCATCTGAAAAAAAAAAAGAGCACACACACACACAAAAAAAAATACAGAAAATTGTACTAGGATGTTAAGAAGGTCACCCTGAAATAAAATTTATGAAGATGGAATAAGTCTCCTCCAGGAGCACACGGCATTGATGTAATCGACATGAATAAAAAACCAAACTAGGAAATCATGGATTCAGTGCAAGTAGCCTGTGCTGCCACCTGCCACACACTACAGGGGGTGTTCAGCTGAGAAAGGTTAGGATGCCAGCAGGGAAGACAATGTGTTCTGATAAGTCACACAAGCTGCCTCTTTAGCTCAGATGTTGTGGACCACCATGGAAACAACCTCCAGAGCAGTCTCCTGAATCTGGGTGGATACTGGGCTGGGCCACTCTTCCAAATTCCATTTATCCCCCAAATGATCATTTGCTCAATCTGGGTTAAGTGAGGCCAAAAAGAAATCAGGTTAAAGACAAATGGAAATAATAAAAATTAAAGATAACTCTGCCCATGGGTGCCAAATGCCTGCGGATCATTTGCTCAGGCTGGACAGAACTTAAGCTATACCATGCATATGAAATGTCTGCTCTGGAGAATGGGTATCATTTGCATTTGGTATGGGTTGGATGGTTTTCTTTTGTGGTTGTTTTACAATGTTGCTAGTACAGCTGGAAGTCTCTATCAGGTCCAGCTCCCTTATTTTTAAAGTGTAGGCCCGGAGTTCACCTGACTCCCCAGACCACAGGGTACTAAGCAGCAAAGCCTGTATTCTAAATATGAAGTCCTTTCCACTTGTCCGGATGGAACCCCAAAGGGCTGTAGTGGAACTTTCAGGCATTCACGAATTATTTAAACTTCTATTTTTGACCTGGCCCTCCTGTCTCTAGCCTGCTGTTTTGGCTCCAGAAAAAGCTATATGAATATTATTACAAAAACTGCTTGCCCAAGGTCACAGAGTTAATAAACAGCCGAGGTAAGCAAGCATCTCCCTGGGGTAGTGGATGGAGGCTAGACTTGCAGACGGGAAGATCGGAGTTCAAATTCTGCTTCAGACACTATTAGCTGTGACGCTGAGAAATTAATTTGTTCACCTCTCTGGGCCTGACTGTGCACGTCTGTAAAGGGAAAGGTTCGGAATGGGTGACGTCCATGAAGTCCATGGGAAAGCTCTGGAATTGTTACCTGAGATAGGGTTAAAATTCTCATGCTTTAAAGTTGTAGTGACCCATGCTGAATTTAAATATTTAAAGTATATGCAAACGAGAAGCAAAGTGCCCACTCTGGAGAGAAGACGAGTTGAATTCAAATCCAGCTCCAACGCTTCCTAGCCCTATGACCCTGGACCCGCGGAAGAAAGCAGTGACAAACTCTTCCACTATCTTTCCAAGAAGACCCCAGTGGGATTAGGAAGGGTGGGACGTGAGCAAGTCAAGCGGAGGGTGGGCTTTCAGTTTCTGGGAAAAATGAGGGCGTTGGAAGAAAAACGACACGTCGCGAAGTTACCGTGACCTCCGACTCTGCGGCAGAGCTGGCTGGCCCCGGATGCACGTTATCGGACACCTGCAGTGTGGTGTTTAGGTTTATTCTGAGAAGCGGCTCTCTCGGAGCATTCGGAGGACCGCTGGGTAGCTTAGGGAACGGTAGCGATAGAAAACGTACGATTTCAATAAAAATGCAATTAAAAAGCGCACCCACGTGACCGTCCGGCCAGCTTTCCTGACTGGGGCATTTGCACGGTCCCGCAGCGCTCCGCTCGCTCCCACAGCAAGCAGAGAGCCGAGTCCGGCCGCCGGGATTATCTCAGTCTGAGGCTGAGGTCGCAGAGCGGCTGATTCATCCGCAACGCTCCCTGGTAAACCAGGGCCCGCAGGGGGCGGGGAAGGAGGGGGCTGGCCCCCACGCGCCGCTGCCTGGGACCGAGCCCGGCTTCCCGAGCCAGGCCGCCCTCCCCGTCCCGACGCGCCCTGCCTCCCCTCTCCCCACCTCGGAGGTTGTAGCGGGCTTGCAAGCCGAACACAGACAAGGTGCCGGTGCCCGTGCGGTCCTCCTTCTTGCAGCCGTGCTGGAGGATGTGCTCAAGCTGCTGCAGATACTGCTTCTCCCCGTGAGGCCGGGGCGGCGGGCTGGGGCCGGGGCCGGGGCCGGGGCCGGGGCCGGAGCCCGGGCTGGCTGCAGCCACATCCCGGGGCTCGGCTCTCGCCTCCGGAGCTAGCTGGTTCTGCAGCTCGGAGCCCGCGGCCGGCATGGCTGGGGAAAGAGATCTGGGGAGGCGAGCCGCGCGGTCTGGCTCGGCCCTTTTTTCTTGGCGCCTTTTTTCTCAATTTAGGCAACTCCTCTTCCTGCTGCAAACTAAAACGGAATTTCCGCCCCGGAGACCCTGAGTACGGCGCTCAGGGTGGGAGAGAACATGCGCAAGAAGCCCCTGGTAGCCCTCTCCCTCTATTCTCTCAGGGCTCCCCACTGCTCAGACCTGGTACCTGGGCCTGAACATGGACAGCTCACAGCGAACCATTCAGTAGCCCCCTCACACTGAGCCCCTCCCCACTTTCCAATCTCACGCCTTAATCGTGGATCCAGAGATACTGGCCAGGCCGCCCCTCTCTCAGGAGACGCCGGCTCTGCCCAAGGCACTGCCTCTGCCTGCCCCCCCAGCCTGGGACGCTCTCCCTCCGTCACCGACCCCTGGCCTCCCGGCATCCTTTAAGGCCCCACCAAATTCCCACCCGTTACTACCGGAAGCCTTTCCCAACCCTTAATTCCAGGGCCTTTCCTTGATGATCTAGGGATAGGGATAGGGAACTATTCTATAACTATCTGGATTTGTATAACCGCCTACGCGGGTGGTTTCTCCCTCAGACGTGATTCCTTGAGATAGGGCCCGCCTTTTGTCTCCTTGTGTCCCCCACTTACCACAGTGCTGGTACCTCGTGGGAACTTTCTAAATGGTCCTTCATTCTTGATTGATAAAACACCTTCACAGACCTATCTTTGGCCCTTCCGAATCTCTATGCTTAGCATTGTCCCAAGCACATAACAGACTCTTAATAAATATTGATTGATTGATTGATTGGTAAAACAAATATCCTCATCCCAATATAATGTAAACACCCAATGTTAAACATGTTTGAGGGAGGACTGACTTACACTCAGAAGTGCTCGATGAATGGAGATGACTTTAAATCAAGATTTCCCCAAACCCTTCATTCTTAGAAGAGTTCTATTTCTCACATACCCTCGTTCTTAAGATTTCTATTCACCATATAGCTTGGGCTATAAGCCTGTATTTTGTAGTAAAACTCATGAAGTCAGGAAGGCCTGGTTACAAATCTGATAAATACTGCTTAGCAAAGGCCAGGACTTGTTCAACTTTTTCCACTAAAGATTCCTTTTCCACCCAGAAATTTTTACTTGACCCAGATATATACGCTTATAAAATAGGCCAGATTTTATTGATTTCCTGATAATAAATCATTTCATAACCCCCTAGTTCCTTGAACCCATACGGGGTTCGTACCCCATAGTTTAAGAAGCTTTAAGACAATTCCAGAATTCCCAGTAAATTCTGCCTTTTAATATGGTCCTAATTGGAGATAAAAATCATGTTAATTTTAGGATTCACTTTTTTGGCTATTAATGGAGAAAACCCTCATATAAAATTTTCAGAAAACATTATCAAGTGATTATATTGACTGCTCTAAATTTACCTTATTCTTCCTTATTGTCTGGGTTAGGATCAAAGCTGAAAGGGAACTTTCAAGGTCAATCAGCCCCACTAGTGCTGAATCCCTTCTGCACTTCTTCTGTTCGGTCATTTCAGTCATGGCTGGCACTTTATGACCCTATTTGGGAGTTTTCTTGGAGTATTTTGCCATTTCCTTCTCCAGTTTATTTTACAAATGAGCTGTTGAGGCAAACAGGGTTAAGTGACTTGCCCAAAGGCACACAGTTAGTCTCTAAAGCTGAATTTGGAATAAGGGAGTAACTTTTTTTTTTTTTTTTAATAACCTTAAAACAGGAGTTGAATTAATAACAAGTAGTTCCTCTTAAAGTATAAACAGTTGTGACCAAAAGAACTCATAGTTAACAGAAACTCCCCAATTTTACTAATAAATTTTAAGTATCAGTACCCTGCAGAAGCTTTAGTGTACCCTGCCATCTTGCATATCATACATGTCTCTGTTCAGGAATCTCACATTTCTCCATCTGCAACATTCTGAATTCCTATGTAAATTTACCAGACCCTCTTTTTTTTTTTTGTTGCAGGTAGTTTTTTTGACTTTCAGGAGAATCATCCTCTAGAAACTGGGTAACATTTTCACCTTTGAGTCCCTGGCTCCACTACCTAACTTGATTAACAAAAACTCAAAAAAAAATTTATTTTATCCATCTGGAAATGTTTTTTTCATATAAATCACCTTCTAAAAGATTGAACAGTAATACAATGAAACAGAAGAAAAGGATTAAAAAACTAGGCAGTGACAAGTTGTGTGAGTATCTTTAAAAGCCTTTACTTGAGGTTACTTAAGTTATTTTTCAGATTTGATGTAATTTTAGCTGCTGTCTCTGCCCCAAAGATCCCTTCACTTACTCTCCCTCAGGGATCTCATTAGAACAAAAGGGCCTTTTACTTTTTTCCTGACATATTTTAACCCAAATCATCAAGATTTTCCAAATCTTTTCCAAGCATATGCAAAATCTCCTCTGAGATCATTCAATTTTCCTGTTCTGCCCAATTCTTTTATTTTTTCTTACTTTTCCCCCCTCTATATAAACCCTTACTCCATTCTGCTGGGTTGCCCATCTGTCTTAAGGAAGAGACTGGAAGGATGCATCGCCTCTGACTCCCAGTAAATGCCCAAATAAATGCCCATGCAAGTTGATTTGGAGATGGTTTGAGCCTGAACTCTCTCAGACAAGACACCACACTCCACAACCCAACATCTCTGGCATACTCAACAGTTGTATATTTGGTATTGTCAAAAGTGCCACGAGGACATGGGAAATCTTCATAGAAAATGGAAAATTCAAAGTTTAAAAATCTATCTTGGTCCTCTTTTTTTGGCATAAGATTTTAATATAATATTTTAATATTAAGATTTTAATATAGAAAAGAATTTAAAATTGTTTCAGTATACCCTGATCCCTTTGGTCAAATCATCCCACAAAAAGGAGTTAGCTCACATTTTGAAGGCTTGACTTATTTAATGTCTTCCTATTCAATATAGATATAAAATGTGTACAATCTGCCATACAGGATTGGGAAGAAAGTACACTAGAAAAAAAAAAAGGGATGTTATTATTTTTAACTTAAATTCAGGTGATTTTGTGGATTGATCTCCTGTCTCAGATTCTGATGCCTCTACTGGGTAGGATTATTGAGGGTTGACTTCAATAAGGTTTACTTTGGACTTTTCATTCCTTCCACATCTCAGCTTCCCATACTGTGTTCACCCTACCTGTGTCTCATGGAATACACTGATTTCCCTTCCATTTCACTAAAATATACTCTTTTCTCACTTTTAACCTCTTATAATTCCTAATTTCTTTCAAAGCTCAAATCACATGTTCCTCTTTTGGGAAGTCTTTCTTGATTCTTGTACAGCCCCCACAATCCTGGGGTGCTCTCTCCATTGCTAAGTTATCTTGTATTTACTTAATGGAAGCTTTTCCTGATCCTCATCCTTCATCCCAACTCAACATTGCTCCATCATCTTGTATTTATTTATCAGTAAATGTATACCCTACGTAAATTCTTGAAGTTCACGAATTTTTCTTCCTTTTTTCTTTGTTTTTTCCAAAACTTATCATGGAGCCTTGCACCCAATAAGTGCTTAAAAGTACATCCTTGAATAGATTGGATAATATCTTTCTCAGGGTAGGTGCTACCTGATCATTATTTATTGTTAATAATATTTTATTTTTTCTTATATGTCAAGAAGTTTTAGCATTCATTTTTATAAGATTTTGAGGGTAAGAACTTAGGAGTGACTGAGAAGAGGGACTGCAGTAAGAGGAAAATGTCAGCATTTCTGGGATGTACATTATGTGCAGGTCATTAATATGGACAATTTAGTCTTTTTATATTACCTTTCTACTCTCTCTTCCTCAACTCCCCCCATGTTTACTTTTATTATGGCCTCAGTCAAGAAGTCAGCATCATATGATCTGAAGTAGAACTAAAGTTTGAAAGATTTGCCTTAAAATCCTGCCTGAGATATTGCCTATGTGACCCTGAGCAAGTCACTTAGCTTCTCTCAAAAATCAGTTTACTCATTTGTAAAATTCAAGAATTGTACTTGATCCCTTCTAATTCTAAATGGTTAAGTGCATGATTATACACATTTATTATTACATATAATTATAAATGCTTCTTATAATAAATACATAAAATTTTAAATAATAAATAATTATAAATGCTTATTTTCTTTCCTTCCTCCTTATAACTTGGAAGTCTCTACACTATAAGTTAGAGCTTGATGAATCATTTTGTTGATTTTGTAGACTTAAGAAAGTGATGGAGAAAATGTTAATAATATAGATTAAAAGTGACCCTGGAATTTGGAAGACCTGAGTTCAAATGCAGCCTCAGACACTAGCTGTGTGACTGTATGCCTCCAAAAAACAAACAAGAATACAGATTAAATTTAAGAGTATATCATATACATAGTGAGGTTTTTCCTCCCAGAGAGCCATTTGTAAAACATGTATCAGTATTCCCCTTAGAGAAAAAGAATTCTTAAATTAGAGGGCATGTGTAATGTGTGTGTGTGTGTGTGTGTGTGTGTGTGTGTATAAACAACCAGAAAATAAATAAATGTGTTCAATTACACAGACAGTTTTAAACTTGGACATTAAAATTACCTCAGAATCAGTAATCTGAAAGAGTTAAATGTGTTCCTGAGTAGAGGTCAATATTTTGATATTCATGTGAGGGCAAAAGCTATGCACAAAAAAAAAAAAAAATGTTTCATATAGACTTTTGTCCCCACTTCTTCCCGGCTTTGTTTCAAAACATTTTTCTTCAAGTTCCAATCAGAGGAGATTTCTAAACCTCTAGTTTGGCTCTAAGTGATCATCTTTTTGCTTAACTTATTTCTACTTTGTCCTAAAAACCATAGACAGAGGATGTGGTAAAGATCATAGAATTTTGAGGATCATAGAATTTTAGATCTAGAAGCAATCTTAGAGAACATTTACTGGAATCCATCATTTCATAAAAGAGGAAATGGATAATCCAGAGGGGGAAGCCTATGATAGTAAGTTTATTTGGTGAGGTTTTGAAATCGCACTTCCCAGTGGCCTATTCTAATTTATCAGGCCATAAAGCACCTTGAAAAAAAGATTGAGTCTCATCTAACTTCTATATTTTCTCCAGAATGAATAAGAAATATTTACTGAATTTAATTCATATCAGATCTATAACATGCTTTCCTCAATTAAATTGAATTGACTTACTCTAGATTGGTTAGTGGAAGAACCAGGACTATCTTCAAGCACTCAATTTCTAATGGTCTTTCCTTTTCATATCAAAATACTAAATATGGAATAATTTATTGCTAATAAAACCTGGCTATATGGGCTTTATAATTTGAGATGAAACATGGAAGAATGAAAGTACATACTTTATACAAAGATTATATATCCTTAGAAAAATTAAGAGAATCTGATTTTGCCATTTGCCTCCATTATTTTAAAAATTAACCCTAACCCTAACCCTAATCCTAATCCTAACCTTAACCTTAACCTAACCCCAACCATAAAAGACCTTATCTTCCATTAAGAACAATTATTTTCATTTTGCAACGACTCCAGAGCATATTTCTGCTCTGTGTCTGGTCAAAGAGAGTAGATTAACACAATCATCCAGAGTTATTTAGAAAAGAAATTCCTTATATGAATTATTTTAGAAACCAAAAGATTCTCTCTGCAATTCCAAGAGTAGCCTTTCCTGTCCTAAGAAATACTGCTTCAACCTTGGGCTAATTACTTTATCTCATGTGTCTCAAGTTTGATCTATAAAATTATAGACTGATTAAGTTCAAAAGTCTTCTCTAACACTAAGATTCTTTGATTCTTTTTGCTGATTTCACCAACAAAGAGCAGTTTAACAAATAGTTTGGCTTTACATTCATGAATGTTGCAAGTACAATTGAAGAAAAATGACAAAATGTTAACCAAAAGCATGTGTTTTTCATTAAAATATTTATTTCCATTTTAAAAGAAAATACTACAGCATTAATTACAATTTTAAAGGTAATGCATATTACAAATATAAAACTGAATAGAAGGAAAGCCCCCTTTCTTATTTAGAAAATAACATATTAGTAAAACTGACATTTCAGGGACTAGATCTTCATTTATTTGGTATTTAAATAAAAATTCACAAAATATAGAGCATCTTGCAATTGCTTTACCCTTTTTTTTTTTAAAGTCTAAAGTATGTTTTGAACAGGTATTAAACTATTCTAGAAAATTATTCAGTTCTCAGTGCTTCATGGCATTCAAAACTAATACTTTACCTGCATAAAACTATATATCTAGCACGTTCATCACATTATTCTCCTCTATTTCACAATTCTGGGATCTCAGGCGATGGGAGAAGTCTAGATATTAGATGTATCAGATCATCTCACCTTAAAAAAAAAGGCAATGATAATATTCATTGTTGCAAAACACATCAAAAATCAAAACAGTTTATTATGTTTTTCATCTGCATTGCTCTAGTTCGAATAGGATAGAAAGAATAAATATCCTTGTCAAGTTATAAATACTCCCCTAGTGTTTAACATCTTTTAGCTCAGGTGAGATCTTATTCTTTGGGGGAAAGTATAAGAAATAGTTATAAAATAGCAATATGACAACAGAGGCTTCTGGTGAATTTTTTTGTAATTATAGCCTAGGGAATAAGAAAATAGCATAAGTGTTTTTAGTTCTTGAAAAATAAACAATTAAATATCATTAGCCATTAGATAAGCAGCAAATTAAAGTGTAAAGTTCTATTTATTCCTTTTTGATTACTGCTTACTGCTCCCTGAGGTTTTCCTGGATCATAAATGAACCATTCTCTCTTGTGGGAAAGCCAAATAGCTTTTTTGGTGCTTTCTCTGCTTATAATTGGTGAACAATAAACATTTATTATTTATGGTAATAATGGATATGTATCCATTAAGCTAGCACTTAATAGATAGGCATTTCATAGTGCTTAATGTTCTAGGTTACAAATGATAATAGCATAGGGGCATAGATTTAGAGAGAGAAAAGGCATCAACAGCCATGATTCCAATCTATACAATATACAGATGAGGATATTGAGATCCAGAGAGGTTTTATGACTTTCCCAGAACCATAACTACTAAGTAGATGAGATGGAACTTGAACATAGATCTTTCTGATTCGTTAGTGCCTTATCCATAAAGTGGCACATGGAAGAGAGGTAAACAAATAAAACATTTCTTAAGTGCTTACTAGGGGCCAGGTCCTATGCAAGGGATACAAAATCCAGAAAATAAAATGGTCTTTGCTCTAATAAAAAAAAAGACTCTGAAAATTAGAGAAAATAGAATTCAGTTAAGCAAAACACTTTTTTTTTTTTTTTTTAACTGATGGTTGGATAATGGGTAGGATTTCAAAATGGCCTTTTTTTTGTTCCTTATGGAAATTAAAGTTTGTAGCAAACTGCTCACTTTGTAGTCTGCAGCATCTAAGAGAGAGGTACTCATGATATAGTAGAAAAAAATGAATCTGTATTTGGAGAATCTGACTTCAGTTACCTGTGTGACCTTGATTAAATCACAATCTTTCTGATTTTCAGTGTTCTTTTTAATAGAATAAGGGATTTGGATTCTTATAATAGATCACATGATAATACATCCAACATGTTAAGATGTGCGTGTGTGTGTGTGTGTGTGTGTGTGTGTGTGATAGAGAGAAAGAGAGGGGGAGGGAGGGAGAGAGACAGAGATGGAGACAGAGAGGAAAAGAAATTGAATTAATTAGACAAATCCTCTTCCTCTCCACTTAATGGCTTACAATAATTGGCACAGGAGTTTGCTAGGTTGTAGAGAGCTGGACAATTAATAGCTAAAAACTCAGTGAGATAATCCATTCCAATTTTGAAGTTTATGAATAGAAAATATAAACTCAATTAGATCTGCCTCCCAAATGACCTCCCAAATGGGCCCAATTCTAGATTCTATATTGCTGGTTAACATGTTAAACTGGCCTACCTGGGAAATTTTAGGTAGGAAACAGCTCTTAGATTTACATGATTTCCCACTATTGTTGTAGAGTCATTTCCTCTTTAAAACTGAAAGACAGGAAGGCATTCTGTGAAGTCCTCCTAATAGGATCTAGTCCCTGATAGCCACACCTCCCTCCATTAATCAAGACAATAGGGAAGGGGAAAGAAGCATTTATTAAGTACCTACTATGTATTAAACACTGTGCTAAGGGTTTTACCAATATTATTTTGTTATCACTTGGCTGCCATTTATCTCTTTCTCAAAATCTACTCTTACAAACTTGGCTAGTATTGTTGAGAGTCAGATAACTCTCCCAGATATCCAATCTCCCAGACACATAAAACGTCTATGTTGTTCTTTGACTACACACTTTTCCTCCCCATACAGTTACTAAATCTCACTTCTACTTTCACAACATCTCTCCCATTATGTCCCTTTTTATATACTCACCCAAGTACCACTCTAGTTTAGGCACTTATCCCATAGCCTTCTATGGACCTACTATGTGCCAGACTTAGTATGTACCAGACACCATGTCTCCATTTCAATCATCACACAGCTGCCAAAATGAGTACAGATCTAATTTCTATTCAACAATCTACAATATTTTCTATAGAGAAATCCCTTATAGAATCAAGTTCTTTGTTTAGCATTTAAAAATCTTTCACAAATAAACCCTTTTCAGGACTAAATTCTAGTCCTTTAAATGGTCAGAGGCTACTTCTATGCCATGCTGCCCTGCTAAGTACTGGGTTATTCCTGTTATTGTTTGTCCTTCTTTGTGCTAAAAGAGGACCATGACATCAGGGAGGGGATGCCATGATATGCAAGTGAATTGGATTTAAGTGAGGGAGGACTGGGCAAGGTCACCTGCCTCAAGTTCCCCTCCAGAGCCATCTGGGTCCAGAAGCAAGATAGAGATCAGGACAATTGGAGATGACACTGCATGCAGTGAGAGACTTTGGCCTTTTTAAGTTAAGGTCTTTCCCAATCTTAGTTTGACTGAGGCAAGCTCAATTAGTGAATAAGACTAAGTAAAAATTGAGACAGAGAATGGCCTCTTTTATTTAAAAAAAAAATTCTATCTTGGGGAGCAGACACTCAGGCTTTCTGGTTAAAACCAATTATTGGGAATACAGACACAGAAGTGAGGTTGTTCCTGCCCTTGGGAGCTTGTATTCTTTGATGATAGCTCATAGAACTGTGTTTTGTTTTGTTTCCTTTCCAGTCTTATAACATCTTCCCTTCCATTCACAATATGATATCGTCATTTTGTTCTACTTGTTATTCCTCAAACACATTTCCTAAGTCCTGTCTTAAAACCAGGCCATTCTTGATACATGGAAATGCTCTTTCCTCATCTTTGTCTCTTGGAGCCCTTTGTATTCCTTTAAGATTCATCTCTAAAGTCACCTTCTGCAGAAGGTCCTTTTTTGGTCCTCCTAGAAGGTAGTCCTTGATTTTTTAGGTGGCTACCTTTCAGGATATAAATTCAGTGGTTTCTCACCATTAATTTGTAAACTTCTTGAGGGCAAAGATGGTTTTTGCTTTTCCTTAGTATTCTCAGGATTTAGAACTTTTCTAGAAGCTATACTCTCTTAATAAATGCTTATTAATTAGTTAAATCGATTATACTTGTTAATTATTAAATCTATTATACTTGTTAAGTCATGCAAAGCTTCAGAAAATTCTTTCCCCTGAAACAGATCAAAATATCAATTTTAGGGGAATTGCCTGACTCTGGGAGTTTCAACTACTTGCCTCTGTTTATGCAGCTTTTGTCAAAAGGATACCTTTAACCAAAGTCTTTTTGACTTCTGAAAGTTTCTGAGGGACAGATTATTTATTCTTGTCTTTGCACCTCTGGGACCTAGCACCCAGGAAGCCTTGAATAAATATTAGTTGAGTTTAAATGGGAATGACTCAGTTCTTAAATGTATTAACTGTAATTTCTTTTGAGCCACAGGGAGATAAGAGGGTTTCACCTTCGTCTTTGGCAGGTATCAGGATGTGAATGAGATCATTAGATTGAGCAAGGTACAATGGCCTTTACTGAGGAACTCAGTAGTCCAGAACAGGGAACAACATACAACTCATGAAGAGTTTTGGTGAGGAGGGGAGAATGTTTGGGTATATAAAATAGAGTTAGCTTCAAGGAAGTCCCAGTGTTCCTTTGCTAGCAGGTCTGACCCTGGTAGTTAAAGGCTGCTGAGGTTGTGTCTTGGCAGGGGGAACTCAATCTAACATTGTTAGCCTTGTTTCCCTTTGTATGATAGTGTAGGTGCTGACTGATTAGAAAGTCACTGGCTGGGGCATATTTTGGGGAACTTTTCCTGATCCATGTTGTATAGGACAGGTTAATAAATAGCTCTCATTTGTATTAAATTGCAAACAATACCCAACAAAAATTTCTCAATGTCAATAACAAAATTCACTGACAGCATAGGTAGAGACTGCCCCAAAATGGCATATGTAGCTTAATTATTCATTGAAAGCAACCCATTAAATATGGTCCTTTATAAACACTAAGAAGATAAATCATAAAGAAATAAGAGTCTTTGGAATGGAGGTCACTGAAATTCTTTTCTAACAATCACAAAAATGTCTAGATTCTGATATACATTTAAAGGAGGATTTTGTATTTAACAGCAAGAAATGCAATTCATTTGCTTTAGTTGATGAAATCATTCTTATATGGTATGGAATTTTGTTTCAATTTGTGGGAACCGAGATGATATGAATATTTTACCTGGATGGGACTATTTATGCTTAAATTTAAAACTTAGAATACACTGCACATTGGTATAATTTATCTCTTTTACTTCTCTATACAGATATACATTTTAAGAAAATACTCTCAATAAGGCTGAATTGCTTACCAGACTCAAAAATGTTGCTTGTAATACTGTAAAGCTTTCCCAACCACATATTCAATGAAGCTGGAATTATCTATATTTTCATCCTGGGAGACTTTGATGATGAAAGTAGGTGAAGTTAGGATGGTCACTTCTAGAAGAGTGTCATTTGGATTAGCAGACTTTCCTTTACCTGTTCTTGGATCTACCTGGAGAAAATTTATTTACAGTAGAAAATTACTACAGTTTTATATATATTTAAGGTTTAGTTGAATTACCAACTTTATGTGTCAATTTTAAAAGCCATTTTTGCTAGAAAGGATAAATGTTTCAATTAAACAAGCATTAATTTTGACCAGAAACATTAATTGATGCAAAATATTATTGAAATAAAAAATTCCATTCTACTATCTCTACTTTCTTTGCTTTGTGACTAAAAAAGAAAGAAAGAAAAGCATTATATTAACCTAGGTTTTCTTAAATTCTAGACCTAAATTCTAGTCTAAAGGACTACTTATAATCCCATATACAGCTAAGTACAGGGGATACAAAGACATAAGTGAAACTGTCCCTGACCTCAAAGAGCTTACATTCTTTGATGATAGTCTATAGCACTTTGTTGCTTTTTTATTTGTCTGAAGTATATTTATTCAAGAAGCATAATTATTAATAAAGCACATCAATGATTCTCAATGAATTCACAAACATATATATAACATATTATATGTTATGCTTTAATGTGTTATATATGTATTATTTTGTTGTTGTTAAGTTATATTTGATTCTTTGTGATTCCATTTAGGGTTTTCTTGGCAAAGAGATTGTAGTGATTTGCCATCTCATTCTCCAGCTCATTTTACAGATGAGGAAACTGAGGCAAACAGGGTTAGTTACTTGCTCAAGGTCATAAATCTAGTAACAGTCTGAGATGAGATTTGAACTAAAAGATAATTCTTCCTGATTTTAAGCTCAGTGCTATATCTACCATACATCTTTCTGCATCTCTCTCTTGTATACACACACACACACACACACACACACACACACACACACACACAAACACACACACATATAATATACACACATATATAGGTATATGTATGTATGTATGTATATATATTTTTTGATTTGAAGAAAATATAAACAAATTGTACCAATGCATAATTTGACTTGAACTTTGGGAAAATAATTTTAAAAGCTTTTTTTCAGTAAATTCCCAAGCAAGAAAAATATCTGTCAAGCAAAGGAATAGACTATAAAAATCTCTGTATTCTGCTAATTGCCATTTATAAAAGTATACTTTGCATTGCTTATTTTGTGCATTAACAACACTCCCTTCTTCAATCCCCCAATCTTTAATGAGAATTTTAACATTTATATACTTTAAGATTTTTCAAAGCAAAGAAACAAAATCTTATTGAACCCTCAAAATAATCCTACCTGATAAGTGCTATTACCTTAACCATTTATAAATGGTGACATTGAAGCTGAGGGAGATTATGTTACTTGCCCACATAGCTGGTTAAGTGTCCTAATTCCAAATCCAGCTCTTTATTCACTATTCTATTTTGTATCTTTCATATAAAGATAGATTGTGAATTTGCCAGATTCTTAAAATGGGGAATTTATGTCTGTTGTATACCACCTTTGATAAAGCTGACAATACCTTGATTTGATCATATCAATGGAGTATACAATATATATATATTTTTGCATTTCACAGTTTTGGAAGCATTTTTCTTTCTTTCTTTCTTTTTAATAGTATTTTATTTTTTCCAATTACATGTATAAGATTTTTCTTTCTCCTTTTGTCCCTTCTCTGAGACAGCAAACAATTGGATATGATTTATATGGGTGTAATCATGTAAAACATATTTTCATATTACTCATGTTGTAAAAGTAGACACAGAATAAAAGACCAAAAATTTGAAAGAAAAAAAAAAAAGAAAGTGAAAGTAATATGCTTTGATCTACAGTCAGACTCCATCAATTTTTTCTCTGGATGTAAATAGCATTTTGGAAGCATTTTCCATAAACATCTAATTTTTTTTAAAGGTTCTGTATTTTTGAGAAACTTCAACTTGCACCAAATCAAATGTCCCATACTTGGGAATATAAGCACAGTGACGACATATACATGTAATATACTTGTCATTTCCTGGGAAGGGAATGAATTCTCTTTTTAGATTAAAGTATCACCTTTATAATACTGAAGATATTTTTTGGTTCTATGATCCAATGAGAGAGTTCAGTTACCCATCCAAACTTTTCCCTCATTTTCCCCATCATCCATATCATGTCTTCCATGTGATGCTGGGTCATCTGGAAAATCTGAGCATATTGCTGCTCAGAAATGTTAACCAGTTTAAAGGCTTCATCAAACTTCATGTGCAGCTCAGGGACATCAGGGCAGTCTGAGGAAAAAGAAAATAATTTGATAGGAAAATATTCTTGAGGAGTCAAAAAATCCCTTTTCTTGATCACTCAGAGATCCCATTGATTTTTTCTTTTCTTTTTTTTTTTTTGCCCCCTAAAATGGAGGTTCTTTTATTTTTTTCTACACTTAATTTTTCTTTCATTTTTCTCAATTACATGTAAGCAAAACAGTTTAACATTTGTTTTTAAAAACCTTTTTTCTTTCTTTTTAATTTAAAGCTTGGGGGCAGCTAGGTGGTGCAGTGGATAGAGCACCAGCCTTGAATTCAGGAGGACCCGAGTTCAAATCTGATCTCAGACACTTAACACTTCCTAGCTGTGTGACCCTGGGCAAGTCATTTAACCCCAGCCTGGGGGGGGGGGAAGAGGGGAGGGGGGGAGGAATTTAAAGCTTGAATAGAAAATTGGAAAAACAAAATAGAAAAAAGGAAAAAAAAACAGAAAGAAAAGAAAAAAAACATTGTCATATGCACAGGAGAACATGAGAGGAATCAAAATATGTAATAAATTACCATTTCAAGAAAGCTTATTCAAGAACACATTGTATTCAGAACTGTCCATCTTTGCTTCCTTATAGATTTTTTGTTCTCTGCTATGTATTTTTTATTTTATTCTTTTTCCCCCTTTCTTCCTCCTACCTCCTCCAAGCAGGCTACAGTTAGGTACAGATGCATACATTCACACACACACACACACACACATCTCTGCTAACTCTTCTGTTTTACTTCTACTCACTAGATTGCCTAGTTATTACTTAACCTCCCTCTACCACACCGCATCAAAGATCCCTCCCGTATCCTTTCTTTCCCACTTTAATCCTTTCCTTCCCTCTTTAATCCTTTCCTTATCCCATTCATCTTAACCTACACACCCTTCTATACCCTGTCTTATCCTATTCTCTCCCTCTCTTTTTTCTTTTTTAGATTTTGGAGGGTATTACATACATACATATACATACACACACACACACACACACACACACACACACACATATATATATATATATATATATATATATATATATATATATATATATATATATATATACACACATACATAGTTTCTTCTTTAACTCATTCTGATATGAGTAGATTTTCAGAATTATCAGCTCCTCCATCTAATACTTCTATGTCAGTCCTTGTTCTTGGACCTCACTTGTATAGCATGACTACTATTTTTATCATTTCCTATATAGTTTTGCTTTTTAGAATCATATCATACTAAGTTTTACCTCAATCTTTCTTTTGGATTACCCAATTACTAATGACAATCTTAGACATAACAGTTTACATTTCCACATATAAAACAAACTTAGTCTTTGATGTTGGCTCTCATATGTCAGATTTTCTATTGAGTTCACATTTGTCTGCAACAAAATCCTGAAAATCTAACAGTTCTTTGAATGTTCATTTTTTTTCTTTTTCAATTTTTCTGGATACTATATATATGTAAAATTCCAGGATCTGTGGTCTTTGATTATAAACACTGATAGGTCCTGTGCAATTCTAATGATATCTGTAGCATACATAGATTTTTGTTTATTTGTTTGGATTGGTTTTTATCATAGACTTCTGTAGTTCATTCAGTTACAGAACACCCTGAAATCAGGTCTTCCCATTCCATATTACTGGACAAAGATTGCAACTAATCTAAAAATCTATTATTATGATGGACAGTATTATAGCCAGGATAAACTCTACTGCATGAAATATCAACTCCCATTCAATAGTGTGTAATGTATGATTGTTTGAAATATAGGTGAACTTATCCTTTATCAAACTATCATTTTTGTTCTTCAGTTATTTTTTTAGGCATAGTTCAGAGAGAATAAATCAGCTCAAGAAGCATCAATTGTACTAGACACTGGTAGATATTCCAAAATGAATTACAAGTGCTTCATACAGTAAAAAATATTTAGAAGGAACCAAAACCATTTTTTTTTTGGGAAAGGATCTCAGTTTGTACATAATCTAAACCATATATGAAAGGAATTCCCACTATCAAATATCTGGCATGTAACAAAGGGGTTTGGTCTTTATATTCCCTTTGGCCCAGAGATCTAATACCAGACAGGCATAAATCTTAAAAATGTCAAAGATAGAAGGAAAAATAACATTCCTCACTATATTCATAGCAGCATTTTTGTAGTAGCAAAGAAAGGGGAAAGAGGTAGGTATTCATTGATTGGGAAATGGCTTCACAAATTGGGATATGTTAATGGAGTGTTACTGCCCTGTAAAATATACTAAATATGAAATATCCAGAAAAAGATGGATAGATTTATAAGAACTGATTCACTCTCATACAAAGTAGACCTATTTTTGGCCAAGGCAAATTCTTCTACAGATACTTTTAATATCATTTCATTCTGTTCTTTTCAGGAGATAGCTTCCTCTATTATTCATATTACTCACTAATCTTTAGTCTTTCTCTATATATTGTCTACTTCTCTGCTGCCTACAGATACACACATCTCTCCTGTATTGAAAAATTTGAAATTCTTCATTTGATCTGACTGTTGCCAGTAGCTATTGTCCTATACCTGTCTTCCCTTTTTGTGGCTAACCTCTGAGAAAATCATCTATAATTAGTGCATCCACTTCCTTTCTTTTCATTCTCTTCTAACCTCACTGTAGTCTGGCTTTCTCTAAATTTACACATTATGAGTCACATCTCCTTATGAGTCCTGCTCTTTTGATACCATACTCCCTTGCAAGCATTTGAACCAACAAAACATTTAACAAAAGACAGCTTTATTATAGACAGGCTAACAAAGAGAGGAAAAAACTCAATAGAAATAGCTTCTTGATGACAGAGTCCCTTTCTCCACAAGTTTTTAGGCTTCCCTGACAAGAACTTAATTTAGCATTTTGTCACAGTGAGTTTGAGGACTCGGTGAAGAAGCAGTATCTTGCCTTTTCCCCTCTCTTGCTGCCATTTTACCAAGTACTCCAAATCCTTTTCTTCAGCATCATCACTTTCAACAGGCAGGTTCCCAAACTTTTCAGGCTGTTTAACCACAGTCACTGCCCTTCCCCAGTCCCTCTCTATCTCTAGTAGCTTGACAGTATGATCACTGCCCTAGACTGATTCCTTACACATCTGGCATCCTTCCTCCTGCTTACTCCCCAAATCCATCAATACATAGAGCATGGAACAAGTTGCTCAAATGAGCCATTTGTTAGTCAGTACACATATGCATCCCCTACAAGAAGAATTGCTTCAGTGAGCCACTTAGCTCCGTTCAAAGCCACCTGAACCAACAATGCAACTACTTTAAAATGAAATGACTAAATAAACATTATCATTACATTAAATTAACTAAAATTTCTAGTTATTTCCTCACACAATTCTCCAAGCTATATTTACCCAGAGCATAAATGGGTATAACTGGAAGCTAAAATAATTCTTCAAGGCCATAATAACATAGTATTTCAACAAAATGAAAGAATTATACCATCATCCTCAGCATGCCTTATTTCACTTGAATTTATTGAATGGGAGAAATTACTTTATTTTTTCAAATGCATTATAATTTTATTATTAGATAATGCTTTTGATACGTTATTTATTTTTTTCTCAGTAAGTAGTAATAACTTACTATAATTGGCAGATATATAGTGTTCTTTTCTGTTGAGGACATTAGTTTATATTTAATCTTTTATCATGAACTATGAGAAATCAAAAACAATGGAAAGGCAAACCAAAATAATTGACAGTAGCGGGCATTAAAATCTAGACTAAGCATACCCCAGTGGCAAAATGTAGAAATATATGGAAAGGAAAACGATTTATGAATTAAAAGGACTTTTAAAGCAAAAGTTTTTGGACATCCAAAATGGGCACATTTTTTGATACTTACACATATTGTATTTTGTATTGGAATCATCTATGTATCTCTATCTTATTTCCCCTAGGTTGTTGAAAGCAAAGACTTATTTATCTGTATATTTCTCCCATCCAGGTTGGCCTGATACCTAATATCTGAAGATGGTTTAAAACAAGTTTTCAACCTGTTTATTAAATCAATGTGCATTGAAACAAATAAGGAAACTTTAACTTACCTTGCAAGAGATTTTCTTGACACTTTTGGCATCTTTTGTGAAAATCAAAACAACTAGACAAATTCTGACTAAGTTCTTTACATGGTACTCTATTGTGTCCAGGGAAAATCTCTGAAAACATGCCTCCTTTGTTGGGCTCTGAGGGAAAGAGAAATAAATTATGGATACAATGATTTCACTTCAGTTTTAGTTCCAATGAATACAAATGTGATTTAAAAAAAAATGATAGCTTCAATAAGAAAAAAATTGTATTGAAAGGATATGAGTACAAGTCAAAATGAGGGAAGACATAAAGCATATACACACATGTGTATTCTGAGCTTCTTAAATTTTTTCCACTCACAGTCCCTGAAAAATTTTGCCTGAGAAATTTTTATATGATCTAGGTACATAAGTATATAAAATAGGTATACAAATCAAATATTTACTTGTTATGGGCCAGAACTCTGTACTTGAAACAAGGATTCTTACAAGGGGTTAAGTCAGTGGAATTGATGAGACAATGGTTATCTAGTTTAGCATGGTGATTAATAGTTCTCTAGTTCAGTATGATTGATTTAATCTTACAACAAATAATGGTTCCCTAGTGATATAATGATTGGCTTATACCCAGTATACTGCATATAAACTGGGAGAAACTCAGTCAGAGAAGGGCTTGGAATCAGACTCTGAGAAGACAGAGGAGTGGAGGCAATAGCTCAAGTTCTTGAACTCAGAGAGATATTCATTCCATTACCCACCTTTGTGGTGGCTAGAGGCTGGAGCACAAGCCCTCGGACTAAGACAGACTTGTAGACAGAGACAGTCTGTGTGGTCCTCCTGCCTCCCCCACAGAAACCAAGATACATTCTGGAGGACTTCCAGAAAGCTAGCCAGACCCAGGCAAGGAAACTAGACTTTGAGAGAGATAATAAAGAATTTGGACTTTATCCCTGGCTATTCTCGTGGTGATTACTCTGCTGAAATGAAGGCTGGTCCAGAGACCTCCAGAAAATCAACCAGAACACTATATTTACTGATAATAAATCATAATTTCACAACTCCCACATTCAGTTAAAGACCCCGTAAAGGGTCATGAATCTCTTCTTTAAGAAGTTAAGATATGTATGTGTGTGTATGTGTACATAATATATAGTTTATCTATATGTATGTGTAACATGTATATACATGAACAAATTGCAATAGTATCATATGCACACACATAATACATACATAGACAATATCTCTGCCTCCATATGATGAATATGCATGTATATATGTATGTATATGAGAGCATAGTATGTACACAGTATGAACATATATATATATATATATAAAGAGAGAAAAGAATGAGAAAGCAGTATTGCTGGAAGAAATTTAAAGCTATATTAGTTGTCTCATTCAAAAGGGAGAGCAAATGAAAAACGTGAACAATAAACTATATATGTCAAGTCCTCCAACATATTAGAGTATTTCACTACATTAGAAATATGGATATGCAATATAATGCTCCATTCTAGATCAGGGATATAATTTTCCTAGAATCTTTCATGTGTATGCTAGCACAAAGTCAAGTCCACAAGATGCTTATTGTTTTAATTGTTTTTATATGCTGATGCTTAGGCATAATTTCTGATTCATGGAGAGAATGGCTTCTTGATATTCACTTGTGTGAGAGGTAGAGTTGGTAGGAGAATGTTAGAGAGCAAAAGACTTTCTTTATTCCAGCTTCAAGAAGAGACATCAAGAAGATGCTCTTTTGTGTAACTAGCATTTACAGGCCTATGAGAATAAACCTTGAATTATCTCTTCCTATTTAAGGGAAGGTGCCCAGAAAAGTGATTTGAACCTTAAAATATTCCTTTAGATAAGTAATATTTAGGGGGACAAACAGATATAATTCTAGTCTGGTAACCCCTCCAACTCTGTGATCCCTTTTCTTGTACCCCTCCAGGAAAAAAAATAAAACTCCCTTGAAGAGAGTGGGCAATTTCAGAGATATATATCCACATTTCACCATGATCCATATTTAGATTACCCATATTGCCATATACAACTTACATGGGCAACATAGCTCTACACTAATATTAGGGTGAGGATTAGACTTGTGATTTCATTTGCATAGTGAGTTCTAAGTTGAGAGAACTTATTCTACTTATAATGGTTGATACCTTCTCCACAAATAATAATAATAATAACTATAATTAGCTACACAATCACAGCTAATATTAATCTTTATGATAACCCTAAGATTTGTATTGAGAGGTCCAAATAAGGAAACTGAGGCAAGCAGAGATGAAACAACTTATCCAAAGTCACAGAGACAATGTGTGGGTGTAGAGGTGGGACTTTAATTCAAGGCTGATTCAAGGCTGCCTTTCTAATAGTATATTGTTCAATCCCCCTCCTCCTCCATGCTTTGAATACTCTCCTCACCTCTGCTTCAGTCCCTCTCTTCAAGAAGAGCCTCAATGCCATGTTTTCTGTGAAGCATCTTGATCCTCTATTAGTTACCTCTCTCCTAAAGTACTTTGCACTGAACCATTTTGTATTTAATAGTGTTCTTTTTATACATATATACATGTCCTTGTCATGCCCTCCATTACACTTTATGAATAGGGATTGTTTCTTTCATTGGATTCTTATCCCCAGTACCTAGCACAGTACCTGGCTTAGGGAGTTACCTAATAAGTAGCTACTGACTGATTGCTAACAAAGATATCTTTAGTGATCTTTTCTAGTATCTCTTCTTTCGTCCCAGTAAATCTTAATTAGCCATCAGACACTACAGTTGGATTTTGTCATTACCAAAAAAAAAAAAAAAGCTACAAAAGTCTCAAAATGCCAGGCTATTTAGGCTGATTTCCCAATAGTTTGTTCCCTTTCTCCATTGGAAAAAATGCCAATAAACTTCATAACCATATACAAATGCTTTTTTGCTGTTTGAGGTAGTACTCTTGACATTTGGTTTGCAGCAACCTTTCAAATAGCTTTACTTTTCTTGGGAGAGTAAAATCTACAATGAAGAATGGGATTCCATTAGTGATCTACATACTTCCTGGTTAGAACTACTTGCACATCAAAAAGTTGAGAGGAACTTAGACCCTTGGGACATTTTTCCCCCTTAAATTAACTTTGAACATTGAAGTTTCCAGACCATCTGCGGCAAGGAAAAAGTGAAGGACAGTTCTTTAATGGAGATAGTGAATTGGAAGAAAGCCATGGAAAGATGAGAAGGCAGATATTAAAAATTTTCCCCATTTCAAAGGATTAGATATGCAAAGTTATTCTACACTAGGAGAAATGTTAGTGTAAACTAGGACAGAATATTAGTTTGTTTCCAGAAACCTACTTATGCTGATGTTTAACAAAGGATTTCATTTCCTCTGGTCTTTAACTTTCTTTTCTGTAAAGTGAAGGGGCTTGATTAGAGGTTCTCTGAGATTCCCTTCTAGCCTCCGCTCTATTATCCAGTCACCTGCATTTAATTTCCTCCCTTAACATTTACTAGTTTCTCTATGACAAACCAATTTCACTACTATTCCAGGTATGGAATTGGTCTAGCTGAAAATTCCTCACTCTTACTTAAATAAGTCACTCCTAAGTTGATGCCAATCGTACAAAGAACTTGCTTTACATTTTGGCAGCTGCAATTGTTTCAATTAGTTTCAGCCAGTTAACAAAGCCACTCCTCTCACCTTTCTTCTGGGAAAGAGCCCAGCAAGAAACAAATTCAAGAATGCACAGGTGCTTACCCCAGGTGTTGCCTATGTAGCAACACTTGTTTCTGAAAATTTTTGCTATCTAAAAATCATACAGAAATCCTGAAGATTTTTTTTTTCTTTTTTTTCCCCAAGCTGAATTGTGAAAGACAAAACTGGAATAAGTTCTTATCAGTATTGGAAAATAACTATTATGTGTAGGAAGCAATATATATTTTTTTCTTTTCTGACGTGTTCAATTTAGAATACACCTATAAGAATCTTATCTAACAATTCTTTGCATGAGCTTTCATGATTTAAAAAATTAGAGCATCATAGTATTTTATAATGAGAAGGGAGTTAAGAGATCATACAATCATTCAGTCATATGGGCTTAGATCTCTAAGAAACTTTAGAAGCTATCCCTTTAAATCAACATGTACCTGTAATAAGAACCGCTTGGACAATTTATATGGTAAGACGTCAATCAGCTTTTGTTCAAAGATTTCCAGTTAGAGAACTCTATGATCTTAGGGCAGCCCATTCAACTTTGAGAAAGCTCTAATTCCTAGGAAGTTTTTCTTTGCATTGAGCTTAATTTAAATCTGTCTTCCTGAAACTTCCAATGTAGGTTGGTCCTTCCAGGACCAAGCAGAACAAGTCTAATTTCATCTTTCACATATCAGTCCTTAAACCTTTTTCAGAAGCTGTTCTTGAAAACAGCTATCGTGTTCCCTTTAAATCTTTCCTTCAGATTAAACTGCTTCAGTTTCTTCAACTGTTCCTCCTATAACAATTATGTTCCCTTTAAATCTCTCTTTCAGATTAAACTGCTTCAGTTTCTTCAACTGTTCCTCCTATAACAATTACAAATCCATTCACTATCTTGGTTGCTCTCTTCAGATGTTCTCGATTTTATTCATCTCCTCCCCAAAATTAGTGCCCAAAACTGTAAATTACAAATATGGTTTGCCTGAAACAGATTTCATAGCAAAGATAATCTCCCTCATTCTGCAGATTGATTGTGACTTTCTTAAGTTTGCTTCAGTATTGAGGCTTTTTTTTTTTTTTTCCCCTATCATTTCACTCTTCTGAGCTTTTGATTTTCAGCTTAGAGTACTATAAAACCCATGGATCTTTTTTCACATGACTTGATAGTTAATCATACCTCTCCTATACTGCATGTGGGAAGTTGGTTTTTAAAAATCCTAGTGTAAGACTTTATCTCTATTGAATTTCATTTTATTAGGTTTCATCTTGTTAAAAACCATTTTTTTTTTTTTGGCTTCTCACACTGTGATCAAATGTGTTAACTCTATCATTCTAGTTTTTTGTCACTTGAAAATTTGATAAGCTTGTCATTTGTATCTTGATTCAAATTACTGATAATAATGATAAACAGAATAGTGCTTAGCATGTTATCTGGCATATAGTTGTTATAATTCAGTTATTGTGACCATATCAGTACATGATTGTTAACTGACTAACAAATCTGGGATGCACTTCACTAAAGATATCCTAAACTGACCTTGAAACATTGATCATTACCTTTTGGTTTTAACTATTCAACCACTCCCAAACCTGCCTTAATGTAATATTGTCTAGCCCAGGGCTTCTTAACTTTTTTTTTTACTCTAGACACCTTTTCACCTGAGAAATTTCTATGTGACCCCCAGGTCACATAGTATATAAAACAGGTATAAAAACCAAACATTTACTGACAATAAATCATAATTTTGAGACCTCCACCTTCAATTATGAGATGCTATATGGGGTTGTGACCCATAGTTTAAGAAGCTGGGGTCTAATCTACATTTCTTCATCTTGTCCCTAAGAAAAACATGAAAGACTTTGTCAAATATTTCACTAAAATACCGATAAACTTTATGTATATGTATACATCCCTGTCAAACCTGTCAAAAAAGGTTCAGGACAAACTGTTCTTGTTTTAACTCACACTGGCACTTGGTGATTGCTGGGGTTTGTTTTTTTCCTCTAGATGCTCACTAACTATCCCTTTGATAATATATTTTACAATTTTGCCAAGAATCAAATCTTATAATTTTCAGACTCTGTTCCCTCCTTTTTTGAAAATCTAGAATTTTCCTTTTCTCCAGACCTTTTGCATTTCTCACATCTTCAGTGACCTTTCTAAAGATAACTGACAATGTTCCAGTGATTAACATTTTTGTCAAATTGCAATGAGTGACAAACTTCTTTTTTATAAGTTAAACATGTAAAATTCTTCTAAACATATTTTCATATTCATGCTGTGCAAGAAAAATCAGATCGAAAGGGAAAAAAAAACACGAGAAAGAAAAAACAAACAAACTGACAACAACAACAACAAAAGTGAAAATACTATACTTTGATCCACATTCAGTCTCCATAGTGCTCTGTCTGGATGTGGATGGTACTTTCAGCTTAGAGTACTATAAAGCTATTGGAATTGCTTTGAATCACCTCAGTTGTTGAAAAGAACTAAATCCATCAGTGTTGATCATCACATAATCTTGTTCAAACTTCTCATTTTAAATATGAGAAAACTGAAGCCTAAAGGGAGTTTGCTCTTTGCCCAGAGTTACATTGTCAGTAAATGATAAAACATAGATTTAATCTTAAATTATGCATTCAAAATCCAAATCCAGTCCTATTTCTTCTACAGCTCACTGTCCTTCCTGCTTTATGATCCGGAGAAAGTACTAGAGGACATTAAGTTCTACCTTCATAAAAAGCTAGATTAATAGTTCTTGATCTTGGCATCTAGTCCTAAAGAGTATGTAGAGAAGGTCACAAAGAATAGAATTGTGGCAATAAAGGATGGAGGAAAAGGAGAACTATTAACAATGGGCACAATGATTAAAATGATTAGATCAAGAAAACAAAACTGAATGCTATGTGATTATAATTACTAAGCTTGGCCCCAGAGAAACTAGGAGAAATTCATCTCCTTTCCTTTATTAGATGTATAGGGAAACTGGTTGATGTTTTGATTATTTTTGGTGAAATTTTTTTTTCAATCTTTGTGGGAAATGATGAGGGGAGGGAGAAGAAGGGGCATATTCTGAGATTATTAAGATGGAAAAACAAAAGATATCCTTTTAAACAAAAGAACTATGGGGTTCATGTAGTTTTTTGGTTCAGGAAACTAAATATAGCTTGTATAAATAAGTTGTATAAAAGCTATATGGCACAAAAGAAAGATCCCCAGCTAAAGTCAGGAAGACATTTTAGAATAATCAGGTTGGGTAGCTATATAGAGGATAGATTAAAGAGATGAGATTCCAAATGCACAAAGACCAATTAGTCATTAGGATACAATTGGTCACCAGATGACAATGCTGAGGACTATTTTGGCAGTATATTGTAATTCAGGTTAGCATAAACCACTTATTATATTGATATTATCATTATTAACAATCATTTAAATTAAATATAAAGTGCTGAGATCAAAGCAGGGTACAAACTTTATTGAATTAGTCCTTTTGGGGATCTTTCCAAGGAAGAATAAAGATAGCAGAGTTTGCTTTGGGCTACCTTCTTAGTTGGGGCAACTAGATGCCATAGTGGTCTGGAATCAGGAAAACCTGAATTCAAATCCTACCTCAGACACATACTAGCTCTGTGATCCTGGGCAAGTCACTTAACTCTATCTACCTCAGTTTTCTCATATGTAAAATGAGCTGGAGAAAGAAGTGGCAAACCATTCTAGTATCTTTGCCAAGAAAACCCCTTCTAGGATCATGAAGAGTTGGACATGATTGAAAGGACTGAACAATAACAAAAATAAAAACTATACATTAACATTTTGTATCTAAACAATTTCTTTCCATCCTCTTTTACTCATATTAATGATTTTCTTCTAAGTGAGAAGATAGACTGGCATTTAATTTCAAACAACTGGTTGGTGTTTTATGCGTAAATAAGAAAAACTGTGACATGGCAAAGAAGTCATCAGAGAGTTGATGAAACAAACGGGTTACAATGGAATTAATTAACTTGTATAAAAAGTGTGAGTTCATTCTTTCATCCGCATGTTCATTCTCAGCTGAATATTAACAACCTGTTATCCAAATGGCAGAAGTATATTATCAGTCTATAAACAGGAGCAAGGGCCTCAGCTCACATCCTGTCAAGGTGTCTTGTCCTAAAGGAATGGCTACTTATGATTTATTCACTTCAATCAGAATATGGACCCAAGTGAATAAACTGGGAGAAAAAGCTATTCCCGGTAAAAATTTTGGAAATGTTGTTTAACCACAGACGTATACTTTAGTAACAATAAATAAGGAAGCAGTGAGATAATAGAAAGAGTGCTACATTTGGAATCCAAGGATCTGGGTTTGTATCCTGATTCTGCCACTTACAGCACCATTTCCCTGGCCCCAGTTTCCTCAGCTTTAAAATTAGGGTGTTAGACTAGGTGACCTTTAAGGATGATTTAGGCTCTAAATCTATAGTCCTATCATCTCATGAACTTCTCAAGTCTAATATATACTATTCTACCTAAAACTAAACATTGTTAAAGATGGTACCATCAAATGATTTTTTAATAATACTTGCCTTTTACTTGTTCAGGCAAATCCTTCATTCCTTTTAGCATTTCAGTAATCATTTCACCAATACCTGCCAAAGCTGATTTGCTGAAATCAAAAAGCAACTGAAAGAAATTGGGTATCTCCCAGCTTTTCAGAAGATTTATATTTGGGGGAATTGTCTCTGAGAAAGCTGGCAAGAAGTAGGGTTCTGTTGTGTCTACATCTGAGATGAAATATGTTTGGAAATCCTGATCAAATTCTTGGTGTATCTGTTTGAAGACATTGGTGCTTCTGTTGAATAGTGTGTTCACATCCACGGCCAGTTTGTTAAATGTGCCCTCCATTTGGTTTAACAGAGCATCTTCTTCATTTGCCTTTCCAGTGATAGGGAGTGCTTTGCTTTCATCCTCATAAAAAGGAAAAATTAATTGAGGCATTTTCTTGAAAAAGCTTTCAATCTGTAGGGAAATACAAATGGAGTTAAATTCTTACCTTGAATTCCTGAATACTATAGAAATAAGCAGTGAATTTTTAGGTGATGTACTAATCATTCTATTAAGTGCTTACCAAATAGCTAGTTAGCACTGTATATAAGAGTGCCAGGTCTAAAATCAGGAAGACGAGGTCTTCCGAGTGTATGACCCTATGCAAGTCATTTAACCATGTTTGCCTTAGTTTCTTCATCTGTAAATGAGCTGCCAGAAAATGGCAAAGCACTCTAGCAGCTTAGCAAAGGAAACCCCCAAAAGGGTCACAAAGTCATCCACAAGTGAAAATGACTAAACAACAACAAAAAACTTCAATTCCTGTAAAATTCTGATCTGAGAGTTTTGATGATGCAAAACTGGCTCAAGTTTAATATTACTAAGGAACTACAACCTGAGTAATGGAATTTGGAATACCAAGAACACTAGAAGACATATAAGGTAGTATCCAGAGAAGATTTGGGGGGAAAATATAAATAAGTCCAAGATTGCCTAAAGCCCTTTTCTTCAGCTTTTCTCTTAGTAGCATGTTCTCAGTCCTGAGTCCTTTCTGAACACCTTCTCCTTTATCTTAACCCACAAAAATGAATTCGTGAGAAATGATCAGGTAAAGTATTTACTGTAAGATGTATATAATTTATAAGGATTAGTATGTTACTTCTACCAAGAGTATTTACATTTTCAAAAATCAAAGCCTATGTTTAGCTTAAGCGAAGCACTTAATTGCTGGATTTCAGATATCAATAAGGAAGGAGTTTGGGGAGACAAAAGGGTCTTCCTGGGTACCTCTGAAAGTAAATCCTATTTTACTTCCATATGTAGATATCCCTTACCTAAGCCAGAACATTGGCTGAATTGGGTCTATGCTACAGGGTTCTAACTAGTTTGATGACTGTGACTTCCTTGGCTAACCACTGCTCTTTCCATATTATAGCTGCCAACCCTTTGTCTTCCTCTTCACATTCCAGCTCCTATCTTATCTATAGAGAAACCCTATGACTTTATTTAAAAACAACAACAAATAGAAGCCAAGGAACAAATAATAAAAATAAATTTAAGCTAGGTCCCCACACCAAAGAAACTGAAAACCAGCTTTGGCTTGAAGATATATTTTATCCTAATCTTTTATTTTCCAAGCAGTAATTATCCAAAAATAGAAAACCATGGCTACCTTCATTCTTGGTTAGGTAGTGCCAACAGCAAAGCAAAATAGGGAATTCAAACAAATATTCAAATCATTTATTTCCCTTTAACAAGTATTTATAAAATTTATATATATATATATATGTATATATATATGTATACATATATATTCTGCTACATACAAATCACTGTGTTAGTGGTAAAATGATTAAAATGAAATAAAGTTCCTATCTTCAAGGAGCTTATATTCTATTGAGAAAACAAATGTATACATAAAAAATAAATAAAAATAGAACAAGATAGATATAAAAGAATAATAGAAGAAGGTATTAGCAGCTGAAGGGAGTAATCAAGAAAGACCTCATAATTCCAGGCAGCCTTTGAGTAGATTTTTGCAAAAAAAAAAAAAAAAAAAACAACCCAAGGTTTTCTTAGAGGCATAATTGTGGAGGGAGTGGATTTCATGTTAAAATGAGTCAACTGTCTAACATCCTTTCATGATAAGTAGCTCATGTCAATGTTGCTACACCATTAGACTACATTAGATATGTTTGTTTAACAGATGATTGGTTTTTTCATTAAATTTTTGAATCATAAAAAGATCTGGGGCAGTGCAAAACAAGCTGTCAAATATTGGGGAGCTCAAACTGTCTGTAGGGATCTTCATTCACCTTTTGACTGTTATAAGGAAGTTCAGTTTTATATCCTTTTAAGTCATATTATTTTTATGTATAGTATTTATTTTATTTATAAAAATGAAAATATGTACAATATTTATTACAATATGAAGTTTGTTTTATTTATAATGTTATATTTTAATTATTAAACAGTTTTGATTGGAGAAAGGTTCTTAGAATAACAAAATAATAAATAATAAATTAATCTCAGGGAGAAAAGAGTAAACAATTACTACTGATCATTTGTCAGACTCAACAAATACAATTTTGTATGTAAAAATATTTTTGTCTGTATGCTGAGTGTAGTTATTTAAAATGAAAAGAAAAACCCTTACTTTGTCTTATTTGGTTTTATCTACACTTAGCTGGAGGTATCTTTATATCTTTAATTATGTTTTTATTAGATTTTGAAGTGACTAAAGGAATCATTTTATCCAACCGATATATTTTTCAGAAAAGAAACTGAGGTTGAAGGATTAAGTGACTTATCTTGAATCACACACTATGGAAACAATAAGGCTTCTCTTCTTCATAGCTCTCTGTGGATGGGTTAGAGAACAGAAGCAATCACAAAAGCCCAGGGGATCCAATTAAAGGGAAAGCCAAGTAAACAGCTTCTTATTTATCCTAGAGATTACTTTCTATGTAATTGAATTACTCTTGGCCTTGTCCAATATTGGGCATGAAATCTTAACCATCAAAGCTCATTTCTCAACAATGTTGTTTATTCTTCATTTTTTGAAGAGGACCAATAATATCACCAGTGATGTCTTGACTTGTGTGTGAAATAAATTTAAGTGAGGTAGAGTTGCAAAGTCTTGCAGGAAGGGGAAGAAAGTGAAGACAATAAGACAGGTATCTCTAGTGGAAACTACCCCAGTGCATACAGATCCATTAAGGTCCTTCTCTGATGCTTCTTGATGATTCTGAAGTCATCCTGTGAATTTTAAGACTATGCCAAAAAAGTATAAACTATGACAGGTTCTCCCAAGCTGGAAATATTTTGTCTTTCAACTGAGAACTTAAGTTCAGAGAGGCTCATTAGCCATTTGGTGTAGAGGGATGAATTTTCCAGCAATGGCAATTTAGGAACCATGTTTATTAAGTGGAAGAGTTGCTATTTTCAATGATGGAGGAAGTACCCAAATTGACAAACTTACAGCTCCTTGAAATATTGAAGAAATATGCAGATGATCTGATCTCATGTTTGCTGACCAAGGATTTCAGGATCTAGATAATATTCCCATGAACTGAATCAATTTAATGCACATGAAAGTGGGTGAAGTAAAAGTGCAAAGGAAACTCTTGGCTCCAAGAAGGAAAAATTTGAAAGAATGGATAAAACCTTATTATTATTTTCTAGCAATAGTAGTATAGCATTTTATAAAAAGCACATATAGATTATGAAAAATTGCAAACTATTGAAGTATAAATACATTGAACCATTAGCACAAAAAAAATTGACAATGTTTGTTCAGTTACAGATAATTTAGTGTTGACATCAAATTGGGTACCTCTGTCCTCCGTTCTAAGATGTTTTAATGGATCTGGATCTCACAGGCATCTGTTATGGTATAAATTATAAGGAATTCATGCACTCTTAATCTATGTGATTCTTACCTATCAGGTCATTCTATTGGTCCTCCAGTGGGGATTTAGCCAACATACTGGGGGGGGGTGTCTTCCTCTGGTTCTTCACCCTCACTTTATGGCTGACCCACCTACATTTCTTCTTTTGTGGAAATCATCCCCTGTTCCTATATATACCACTTTTGTTAATTTTTTCTCCTCCTTGCCCTCTCCTTCCCAATTTGTAACTAGTTGAGCTCTAGGAATCTTGAAATCCTGAATTATTTTTTCCCTTACCTTATTTATCACAGAGGACCAACTTAGTTGGCAGGTTGTATAAAATCTCATACAGCTACTTTCCAGACAAGACTTGCATTCATCCCATAAACCTGTCAAAGACACCTGGCATTGTCTTTCCTCCTCTTCCAGTCTTTCTTTGACTTCATTCATAAGTTGAAGGGCCTCCTAATTGAGGGGGAGAAAATAACATGCCATTTCAATATCAAGCACCTCAATACTTGCTGCTTTTAAAGTGAACATTTCTAAGGTATTTCCCCCAAATATTCTACTTTTCATCTCCGTTGCTGACAGAGAAGCTCCTGTTTTCTATTTGTGTAGGATAGAAAGTGTCCTATACTAGTCAAGCAATTCTCCCTATAGACAATATAAAGGCAACCAGGTGATACAATAGATTTAGGAAGGAAGATTGGTGGTGAATTCCTACTTCAGATATCATCTGTGTGACTCTGAGACAGTCATTTAATCCTTCCCAACCTCAGTTTCCTCAACTGTAAATTGTAGATAACAATTGCATAATATTTCCCAGAATTGTTGTGAGGTTCAAATTAAATAACATTTGTAAAGTATATAACAAGCCTTGAATTGCCATATAAATGTTAACTGTTATTATAGGAAAAATAAAAACTTATGGGTTCAAAAAAATCTAAAATAAAAATAACTTAAACTTATATAGCTCTTTAAGGTTTACAAAGTATTTTATGTATATTAACTCCTTTAATTCTACAAATAACCCTGTGCAGTAGGTTCCATTATTTCCATTTTATAGATAAGGAAACTGAGGCAAATAGAGGTTAAGTAACTTGCAGAGTCACAGAGCTAGTAAGTGTTTGAGGCAGGATTTGAACTCATATCTTTCCGACTCCAAGTCATACTTCCTAGAATTTGCCTCAAAGTGAAGATGTAAATGATAACTTTTATAGTCTATAAAACCATGAGATTCAGTAGTACTAGGTGATTGACTATGTTGATGAAATAATTACTGCACAGTAAACAACATATTTAAGGCTAGATGACCCTCCCCACATACTTGTGGATACAATGGTCTATCAAAAGGCAGGGATGTGAAAACTGTCCAGGAGTAGAGCTGGGGACATATGGCCACAGTTGTGAAATAGAAAGGGGAAGATCACCCTCTAGTGACTGACTTTTGGAGGTGACAGGGAAAGGACTCACCTATCTTCCCATCCTTTTTACAATACGGAAAGCAGAAAATAGCATGGAACAATCCACCAACTGATCTCTCTTGGCCTATATTCTATCAAAGTAACTCAGGGAGTGAATGATCTGTTTCTAACCCTACGGGACTCTCCCTTCTCTGTGCCTTGACTTTTCCTTGGGCTAACAGAAGTTGATTAGAAGGAACATCAGTTAATACTGGTAAAGTCTTCTAAAATACTCAATAAAAAGCCCTAGGTAAAGATTAGAGAGCATTATTATTATTAATAAATAATTTTGCAACTTTTGCAAATCTAAAATAGTGCAAGAAATCCTGAAATACAAGGTACTGGGAAGAAATAATGTGAGTCATAAGACTTTGTAGAGCAAATCCCAGCTTCCCCCCTGATTAATCACATAAAATGTGGTCTGCTAAGTAAATTAACTTTTTAATAAATCAAATTTTTCCATTGTCTTACTTTATGATTTCAGAGTCACTTAATTTTTGTTTTCTATCATCTTCTTTGGGGCAATTAAGTGGATCATTGGCTAAAATGGCAAACTTATAGTTAAGATAAATAAGTTCAAATCCTGATTCAAATATTTATTAGTCAATTCCAGATTTATCTCTGGTCAGGTTACTTAATGTTTATCAGCCTCAGTTTCCTCATTTGTAAAATGAAGATAATAATGGCCTTTACCTCATTGGGCTCTTTGGAGAATCAAATGAGGTGATATATTTATGTATAGCTCTGCATAGAACACAGTACCAATACCTGACACACAGTAGGCACTTAATAAATGCTAATTGATTGACTAGTTAACTATAATTATTCTTTCTTCTTTTGTGTTTATTAAATATTTCTTAAATATTAAATAATTTTCATATTACTTTACGAGGAAACAAAAATGTTCATAAGCCCAAGGCTACATGAGAATGAAGCAGATTAAGAGGATTCCAGGACATTCCTGGGGATCAGTAGAACACTGGACCTGGTATCAGACAACCTAAGTTTCTGTCCCAGCTCTTTCACTCACTAGCTAAGTAACTTGAGACAAGTCACTCAGTTCCTCAGAGTCTCAGATTTCTACGGTCTTAGACAGTCTGTGATTCTGTGAAGTTTTAAATTGTTCTTATTCCTCCTTAAGACTTGTGTGATGGAGCTCCTGTGAAGGCACATTCTATTGGACCCCCAAAAAATCTTTTAGGTCTTACAGAACTTCCTTATTTCTTCTCTACCAGAGACCTTTCTCAGGATGGAATTATCCATTATTGACTTGTATAGCCAACTCTAAAACTTGTCTACAAACATGGTGTCAAGTGCCTTGAGGAAGTACAAGTATATGATGTCACTTGATGTTCCCTTGATCTACATAGTGTCGGAAACCAGTCAAAAAAGGGACAGCTACATGGCATAGTGGGCAAGAACACTGGACTTGGGCTCAGGAAAGTATGAGTTCAAATATGATTTCAGAAATCTATACTTTGGGGCAGCTAAGCGGTACAGTATATAGCACTAGGAGTCAAGAAGACATCTTTTTGGATATGTCTGCCCTCAGACATTTACGAGGTGTGTGACCCTGGTTTTCCTTATCTATAAAATGGGGAAAATAATAGCACTTAGGATTGTTGTGAGATGAACTGAGATAGTACAACACTTTGCAACCTTAATGTGCTATATAAATGCTATTATTGTAAAAGAAAATGAGTAACAGTCTGACATGCCTTGTTCTTGAGAAACTCATTAATTTCTAGAGATCACTGCTTCCCTTTTTGTAAACTAAAACAAAATCCATCAAAAATCTGTTCTATGATATTGTTATTGTTAGGCATTAATGTCAGCCTATAGTTTGAAAAACCTTTTTTTCTTGCTCAAGATAAAAATTTCAGAAAACCCCTGAGTCACAGAGCTAAAGTTCTTGTGTGTTCTAGCCTTTTATTTGTCACAGTATGGGATTAACTCTAGTGTTTAGGTTTAGGACATTTATTAGCTACATTATTACACAGATTATACACTAAGAAGGTCACCAGAGAATAACTGGTGGATAGTTATATAGCACTTGAAAGTTTGCAAAATATTTTATGTAAATTAATTCATTTGAGCTCACATCGACTCCATAAGGTCAATAATGGCAGATAATTTTATCCCCATTTTACAGATGAGGAAACTGAGGTTTGGTGAGTGACTTGCCCATTGTCCCGCCGCATATACATAATAAATATTTGGAGCTGAATTTTAAAATCAGTTCTACCTGAATCCATTTCTAGTACTTGATTCCATATGGCATTATTCTCCCAAATCTTATCACTGTCAGATTGAGGAAATGGATCCCCTCTAGGAATCCTTAGAAATCTCTAGTGAGGGAGGGAAGTATGACATCAGTTTCCACTTTGAAGATCTACTAAGATAATTATTCATCTTTGAGATGAATATATCTTCAAATCCCAACAAAAGTTCGGCTGATTTCTTGGGGGGAATGCTTAGGAAAAGAGGGCAGAATTTCCTCTTGTTAAGTAGAAAACATGGAGGTGATAATTCAGGCAAACTCTCTTCCTCCTAATCTGAATATAAGGTTTCTTAGTGAAGAGAATTTGTTGGGTTGCCACTTTGGTCAGATAGGGTGTGACTATTGAGAACAAAACAGAAGAACAGATTTGGAAAAAATATATATTTGGAATCCTTCCCTCCTTGTAAGGGTGTATACTGATTATGTCATCTATGCGTGGCAAATACAGTAAATGCCTATTTGTGAAGCTGATACTTGCTGTAACCAAACTGATTGTTAGCTTATGAATGCTGGAGGGAATGATTGCTCAGCTGGGCTATCACAGTCTATCTTCTTGACACACTTGGGGAATAAGACCATTTTCAATCACCTGTTTTTCTTTACTGCTTTTCTTCAGAGTTTGCATTAGCTCTTTGTGTTTTACTTCATTTCTTTCCATCATGATTTTCATCTGTTTAATTCCAATTAAAGCTTTCTTCACCTCTTCATCTACATATTGTTCTCCAGCCACAGACAAGCCTAAGAGAATCATAAGATCTGTTTTGGGTTTTTTTGTTTTTGCTTTGATTACACAACTACATTGCAAAACCAGTTCACTAATTTTTTTCTTTCCCTTAAATAGAGGCCTAATTGCAATTTTATAGCATCTGACTCTGGAAGCCTCTCATAATGAATCAGCAGTGAGCTGCCACCCCGACAATACCTTCTGTTCATGTGTTGTGAGCTCCTCAGTGTGCTGTAGTTAATTTGACCTCATTCTTGTCACTTGCATCAGTGACCTATTTTTATTTATTCAATATGTTTTTAGTTTGGAGCCATTTTTATTTATTCAATGTGCTTTTAGTTTGGGAGTCAAAACTTTGCAATTAGAAAAAATAAAAAGCATAAATTAAATGTATACATCCAGGACTGAAGATAATTTGTAATCTCAGCCTTTGTTCAAATAACCTCCATGGAAGAATCAAATCTGCACCAATGCCAAGTTGAGTGGTAGAGATCAAGAGAAGTTAAATCACCTGGGGTGTAGTACTTTAATACCACACCAAGGGACAGAGTGTGAAAACACTGGCTTTCCCAAATACCTTTTAAATTTAATACTCTAAAGCAAAACCTCCATCATTCTACTCTATTTATAGCTCTGAACAAACATAATTGATTCACTGGCATGATTTCTCCCTCAGTAATGAGACTCTTTAATCTTCTTTGAATATACTTTTTCCTCATTGATGATAGATTTAATAGAGCTAGAATTCATGGTTTGATATCCCTCTTCTTTACAAGAATAATCTGATTTAAAGAGTAATTATAAACCTTCAAAGCATTTTTAACTTGTTCCATTTTAGCAAGTTCAATTGTCAATATATGTTAAATGTCCATAATCAAGGAAAAGCCACATTTAGTTCTTAAAATGAGAATTCAATTCATGACCAGATGTAATATATTTTAATCTTCTACAGTATAATGATAATTGCAAAGAGCATCTTCATTGTTTAATTTTTTTTTAAAGCTATAACATTATTTCATTGTTCATTAGTCTGTATCTACGTGACAGCAAACATCTGGATAATATGGGAAATCCTGTAAAAAAAAAAAAAAGGTCAGTTTTATCTCTACAATACCAACCAGCTGGCTATGGAGAAGTATTCAGATAATTGGCTGACTTTTCCCATTTTTGTCCAGATGTTTGGTATCACGTCTCTGCAGCCTCTATGTTTAATATCAATCAGGCCTAGAGAAAGTTTTACAACACCATGTAACTAGAGGGCTGTAATGAAAGCTGTTATCTCTTAACTGTGAGTGCTAGTAAATGCCAGCAGTACATAGAAACAGGACAAGGGAGATAAAGGATAGAGGGAGATAAACTTACCCTTTAGATTTTCACCCAGATCAGTTGTGTCTTTCCAAGTAGGTGCACACTGACAGCTTTTCCACCATAACAGATGCACAGTAAACATCAAAATTGGAAGCTTCATGTTCCCCATTACTGAAAAAGAAAAATAAACCTAAATTAAGTGCTAGCCTTTAGGTTATTATTTTCAATTCAGTATCAAATGGAAACATATGCTACTCCAAAACATGTTTCTGTTGAAAGTCAACCATTTCACTTTATGAGCTGAGACCACATATACTTATTGTAATGCTTCTATTTAGGGGTATTGAAAAGCCTGAAATTGATATCAAAAAGCAAAAATGATTGTATTTACATTCATGCTGGTGGCTATGGAAGGATATTATCCCCAGATTCACCAGCTAATGTAAGGCCTCAAAACTTTATTTTTAAACTAATTTTGTTAAATGCAAAAATACCTAAGAAAATTGAAAATATAGCCAATAAAAATGCTTTCCCCAAATAGTAATTTTAAAATTGGTTTTATACAGAAATTTTTCTAATTTACTTATTGTTATGAAAGCAGAAAGAGCTGTTTATAATTTTCCCTCTTTCAAAACAACAACAAAATACCTTGTGTTGATAATACCACATATAACAAGGTCAAAAAAACTAGGACTACCTCAAAGTTTTGTCTGTTCTCTATGGTTTCTGACTCCTTATTATATATGTAGGGATATGGTTCTTAGAATTTTGCAAATGTGTGCCCGCTTCAACAACTCATATACTAAGAATTTTGCAAATGCATTTGTTTTCTTTTTTCACCCTGAGGAATTAAGATAAATCAATATTCCTTGCTTAATAATAATAATAATAAATATATGCATGTACACATTTATACATTACTACAAATAAGTAGATCCATTGAAATTTAATCGTTCTTCCCTATGGAATTTAGGGTAATATTTTACAGGGAGAATTCCAAGAGAAAGTGGATTATCATAAGAGCCTCTATAAAGCATTTGAAACTACATTTGAGAGAATAAACTCAAGTAATAAGGTCCTGAATTTTTTTTAATAGTGTACCTAAGCAATATTGAATCAGATTATACTTCATGCAAATTATTATATGTAACATGTATATATGTAAAATACATAACTTATTTTTCCATTAAGATAACTTATTAAATTAATTTTATAGTAAATTTTAGAAGTAGCTACTAAAGTAACCTTAAAATACATATAATTGTAGACATTATATCATATTTACCAGTAGTTTTGAAAATTTTCCCTTGTAAAGGTGCTTCTCAGTGGCAGGAAAGAACCTCACTTTGCTCTGATCTAATTTTCATCTGTGTCAAGGATTTAACATTGTTCTCTTTATCTGATGAGAAGGTCCTTAATCTTATTAATGAAACCTTTTGCTGTTAGAAGGCTTGCTGTTGGTTGTACTATACACTAAAATCTTTCTAGGATTAAAAGTAAACACTAGGGGGAGTGTTACTCAAATTGTTGGGACAAACATTTGTCATTTCACACTTCAGACATGTTTCTTGTTTCTATAAACCATTTTGAATCAATTCTATATTGTTTAAGAAAATACATGTTGATAAGATTAATTTAAGGTCTTAAAGATTTGTATTTTTTAAAACATCTCTGACATGTGGCCTACAGTTAAAATAAATTTTAAGAAGAATCTTAAAAAAAATAAAAACTGGCTTCTCATATACTAATACTCCATAACTTACATGAGAAACAGATACAAGGGAGGAAGACAAAAAATGTTTTTGGAAAACATAACTCAATATCAAGGAATTTTAAAGGTAAATGGTTTGTAGAATTCTCAGATATTACATCTTTATATAGAATCATTTTTTGTTTTGGGTTTTTTTTTTTTTTTCTCATGATGAGAATCAAGATTCTAGATTGGGTAAATACCAAACATCAAAAAACATTAAATTTATGATATCATTGATAAGGATGTTTTGTCCCACAAGACAAAATACAAAAGGCTTATCTTGTGTGACTCCTGTTCATGTTATTCTATTAATGTTATTCCAAAGCTAGAAAGAGTTGCCAGATCTAAGTAGAAGAAAATCTGTGCTGAAACTAATACACATTTAAAGGTAATAAGGACTGCTTTCTAAGAGATATCTAAAAGGAGAAAATTTTAAAAATAATGGAAAAGATTGCTACCTCCAGAAGGCAACCAAGAAAAATACTGGCAATTCCCAACCCAATACCCATTTTCTAATCTATGAAATGACTTTTGAAGATCAGTCGATGTACATACAACAAGGATTATATTGGATAAAGCAGGTGAAGGGAAGCTTTCCCAGCTGACCAAAAAGTATGCTTCAGTCTGCACTTAGAGTTCATTTTTTTCCATCATGAATCCTTTGCTATTGTCTTAATCATTGTTATAATACTGCTGTTATGAATACAGTAAGCATTTAATAAAAATTTGTTAAATTGACTGATTCCCTAGCAGTACATGGAGTCTCTAAATGTTCAAGTTCAAGTACATTATGAATTCCAGAAAACTACAATTCCTCAATGAGTCATTTAAAGTGATTACTTTATTCATACTATAATATGTATATTCATTGATCTAGATACCAGAGACTGTATGTAAAACATAGAAAGAAGAATAGTATTAAAACACACAGAAATTCTTTGGAATTTTGCTTTGACCTCTCTAGTGCACCTTTCATATAATACTGTATGATTTTGATATCTGTGTTAATGTCCTATCCTGTACTAAAAGGCTTTAAACTCCAGAGGCGGGATTCTTAATTACTTTGGTGTGGTGGACTCCTTTGGCAGCCTGCTGGAGCCTTTAAAACCATTCTCAGAGTAATATAAAGTAATGCATAAGGTTACAAATAAAAGCATAAGATGCAACTATATTGAAATGTAGTTATCAATATGTGTCAATATATATATATGTATATGTGTATACATATATATATATATACATATATATATATATATATATATATATATATATATATATGTATATATATATATATATATATACACACACACACACACACACACACACACACACATCCAGGATCATATATTAAATCCTATCTATTACTTAGCCCCTTTCTACTTTTTCACTTTTTAAAAACAGTATTGTCATTTTGTTTCCATGTATTCTGACCATGACACTGGCCTCCTTGCTTTTTTTTACACAAGATATTCCATTTCCCAATTCCAGTCATTTTCACTGGTTGTTCCTCATTCCCAGAATTTTTCCCTTCTCACATCTACTTCTGGGTTTCTTTCAAGACTCAGGTGAAGTCCCACATTCTACAAGAAGCCTTTCCCAGTCTTATTTAGTCTTAGCTTCATCTCTTTGAGAGTAGCTCCAATTTATTCTGTCTATATCTTATTTGTATATAGTTAATAATTTATGTGTTATTAGAGTATGCTTTCTATTAAACAACTTGAGAGCAAAGATGATTTTTTTGCCTTTCTTTGTATTTGCATCCCTGCATAGTGTTTGGTGCATAATAGTTTCTTAATAATTTCTTCTTGACTTTATTGGGGCATTTTATTAATTATTAATTACTCATGAATTAACTATTTTGTCTGGAAACCTCTCAACTCCATGACAAACCAAGTTGAGACAAACCAAATATTTGGCTAAGACATTCTTAGTTTGAGGTTTGAGAAGTTACTATCCTTTCTTACACACAGGTTGGATTACTCTAGAGAATGTTGGCTATTTGTCCAGCAGCCAATGTAATATCCAATACTTTTGGCAGTTTTCTCAAAAAAAAATGAAGGGTAGCTGTAGCTTGCTGCTCCTGGGAAGGCGATCTAGCAGCTGGGATTATGGGAGTTTGCCTATCCTGTATTCTTACCTTGCCTATATGCATCACTTTATTCATACCAAAAATGATGTCTACTTTTGTGTATATGCTTTACTAGACAAAGGCAATAATTCCAAATCCACATATGGTTGCAAAATAGAAACAGTTTTCAGAAGTTGAGCAAGCTCCCTAGCTCGTAGTAGATATTTTTTTTTCTTTAGCTCTTGTTCCTCCTTTAAGTATAGTTTCTGAGAACAGAACTTGACTGCAAATTAGTAGTGACTGGTAAATTATTTTGATGCTTTTCAAAGTTTCCTTTCTTTAATTACCTCATCTGTTTTTATAGCTGTCTTTTTGTCCTTAAGACTAGGCAATACTTCAATTAAGTCTTGGCACTTCTAATGTTATGACACATTATTATGTCCAAAATTTAAGTATTTTTGTTGAGGTTTTAAGTATTTTGGTCAGATGTTCAGCCATTCCAGAGATCCAGAAGAGAGGACATCTTTATTAAGGATAATGGGAAGATCCAACAAAAAGAAATATACACACACACGAGGGAATATAAAGGTTTGAAAAAAAGCAAGGGAAATCATTTAGTTACAATTAGTACATATGGTGCTTTGAACCCTCATATTCTTTCATCCTCATGAAATTACTCTTTGTGTGTCTACTTGAAAATGTGGCTTACTGGCACTCCCATCTGGAGTGCTCCAATTTTGTCTTCTAAATCTTGTATCACTTCCAGAAAAGAGCAAGGATGTTTCCCCTATTCCATGACAACAACATCCAAAAAATTTTTTTAAATGACTCTAACCGAAAAATATAGATGGAAGTCTAATGACAAAAGGAAAATTTACAGGATTTTCAGAGTTCCTTCATACCACCTTGCTAATAGTGTAGGGAACTTGGTAGCCAATATATTGAGTTTAGAAAAGCCACAGATTCCTGGGATTGCAGAATACACTTCCCCAAGCTTGGTCTTTTGATATAAACTATGTTTGCTTTGATAGATTCCCTCTGAACTATCAGATTCCAGATAAATGAGCATTTTATTTTTTACCCCTATCCAGGTATATTTTTATCCCTGGCTCATTGAATCAGTACACACTTTCCCCCCTCTTTGGATTTTCTAGGCATTATGTCTTACAATTTTTAACTGGATTCCGCAACTAAGCACACCCCTCTCACTCCTTTTCTTGGAAACTTTGAGACTTTGTTTGATCTTCTATTTAATAAGCATTTATTAACTCAATTCAAAAAAGATTAGGTAGCCGCTATATCCATGACACTAGGAAAGACTTGGAGATTTCAATAATTTCATCATCAGGACTATCCTGGATCCTAGTAGAATTAATTAATGAAATTTTTTCCCCCTTGGGCCATCATTTCAGGAAATCCCTTTTCCTGAAAAGCTTCACTTATAGTCATCTCCAAAAGTCATGATAACCATCTTGTTCCACCTTCCCCCACCTCCCATTTGTATATTGTTTTTTCTTGTTATAAGGTAAGCTCCTTAAAAGCAGGGTTTATGTTTTCCTTCTTATTTGCCCTGAACTTAGCACACTATTTGCTATATAATAATAGCTAGTATTTATATAGCTCATTAAAGTTTGTCAAGCACTTTATACATATTCCCTCATTTCAATCTTCACAATAATCCTGGGAGGAAGGTGCTTTTATCATACTCAAGATTAAGATAATCACCCTCAAAATCAAGAGATGAAGGAGCAGGTTAAAACAGATTAAAAACTGCATTTGAACTCATCTTTTCTTTACTTAATAATATTTTATTTTTTCCAATTATCTGTAAAGATAATTTTCAACATTCATTTTTATATTTTATAGGATTTTGAGTCCCAAATTTTTCTTCTTCCCTCCCCAAGACAGCAAATAATCTTGATATAGGTTATACATGTATAATCATAGTAAACATATTTTCATATGTCATGATGTAAAAGAAAATTCAGGAGAAAAGGGAAATAACACAAGAAAGAAAAAATAAAAACAAAAGTAAAAATAGTCTCCATAGTTTTTCCTTTGGATGTGGAGAGTATTTTCCATCACAAGTGTATTACAATTGTTTTGGATAACTGACTTGCTAAGAGCTAAGGGTATTGCAGTTGAACATTACATAATCTTGCTGTTGTTGTGTACAATGTTCCCCTAGTTCTGCTCATTTCATTTGGATCAGTTCAAGTAATTCTTCCAGGTTTTTCTGAAATCTGTCCACTCATTTTTTCTTATAGAACAATAGTATTCCATTCACATACCACAACTTATTCAACCATTCCCCAGTTGATGAGCATCTCTTCAATTTCCAATTCTTTGCCACTCCAAAAAGAACTGCTACAAATATGTTTGCACATATGGATCTTTTCCTCTTTTGGGGGATTTCTTTGGGATATAGATGCAGTCATGTAAAGCTGGATCACCTGGTCAGTATTTAAATGTAGGTTTCTCAAAGTCAACTCCAACACTCTACCTACTGTGTCCCTTAGTTGCCTTAAGTCATAATCTCATCAATATAAAATTTTCAGCAACTTACTTTTTCTTTGGTATAGATTAATTCTTTTCATATTTCTACAGATTTCATTGAAGAGACTTTGTGGCGTTCCAGAATTCATTGCAATTAATATAATGCTATCTGTAAAAAAAAGGTCACCTAGAGAAATTTATCATCAGGATAATATTTTGTTTGAGTCTGCAGAGTCAAAAACCTCCAATGTTACTCATTTCTTGTTAGAGCAGATGAGTGGAGTTTAAATTCATGCATATGTCTTTGTTTTCAAATACTTTGGAGTGTAGAGATTCTTTTAATTTAAAGGTGAGTCCATGGAAAATAGAGAACATCTGTAGAAAATTGTGTAGGAACTCCGTTCCACAGTCATTTTGTTTTTAGTTAAGACTCATAACCCCAAGATGATCCCACCCTGGGCTCACCACTGTTCTGAATCATCAAAGACAGAACTCCTTGTTTCTACTACCACAAATAACAAAATCCCATGGTATTAATTGTCACATTTACTGCTACAACCAGAAGAAAGATAAGGATGGTAGGGAAGTCAGATAACCCTTGAAGAGAAGGCAACATAGTCTGATAAAAGACTGTCTATATTAGACAATACGATGTGTACAATTTACACACACAATATACACACAGTATAGAAAGTGTCTGTTCTGTTCATTAGATGATGAGATAGCTCAAAATGCTTTTTGAGGGGCTTAGAAAAACACTCCATTGCCATGTCCCTTAAGTTCTTTAAGGTCATTCAAAGTTTAAGTGATTTTTATTATCCCACATTCCAACTTGGACTTTTCTATCAATTCATTTCCTGTGCTCTTTCATCATACACTGTATTTATTGCATTTTTATTAGGTAACAACTTCTAATTTTCTCCCAGTCATTTCTACTACCTCATATTTCTGGAAGATCATTTTAGCTTGTTACTGTCATGAAGTAGAGGATATTATCAGTTCTGGAAAAGCAACTAGAAATTTGTTCTTTCACTTGAATAAAACTTAACCTAAGTCTAAAAACTCAGACTAGATTTTCCATTCCTATATCAAAGTGATATCCCAGATAACATGGGCAGAGCTATCATTTTCTTCCACATTCTTTTTAGTAAAATCTTCTTCATTAAAAGTCTATTTTATCTCTACCCATCTTCCACCTCCTCTCTCCCACGTTAAAAAAGAAAGTCCTATTACAAACATGTTGTAGTCAAGCAAAAAAATGCCTTTATTAGTTAAACAAGAATATAACTTAGTCTGTGTTGAGTACTTTGCCTCTGTGAGAAGAGGTAGATACATGTTTGATCATGAATCTTCTTCTTTTGCAAGATCTTCAACTTTATACTACTTAAAAATGTAGGCTAAGTCGAACTAATCAGTCTAATCTAGTCCTATAAATACTCTATACGGCATCTTTATTCCATTAGTGCCAATTAACCAATGTTCTGCTCAGAAGCATAAACAACAAGAGAAATTAAAGGGACCATCATTATATTTTTATGCTTGCTTTAGCAGATTGATTGAAATAATGCCCTTCTTATTAGCCGCCAGCATAGAATACTTGTTACTCCCCTGAGTACTAGCCAATTCACAACCATTGGAAAGCAGCATATGTAAGTATGAAGGAACTTGGTATTATTTTAATTCAAATCAGAGGACCCTGTTCAAATTTCACCTTGGTACATTCCTGGCCCACAGTTTCCTCATTTGTAAAATGAAGGGATTGGACCTTAAGACCTCGGAGGTTCTAAATGCTAGATACATAATCCTATGATCTAATATTGTTCTATATGATGAAATCCCATGAGTGTTCACACAGCTCAAAACACTCATTTCTCTTATAATCTTAAGCCCTGTTTTGTAAAAAATAGCTTCTCACAACTTTAGATTTCACAAAAGATCTTTCTTGGGGAATTCTATATATTTCAGAGTCCTCATCTTCAATGCCTTGTAGAACAACTAGGTGGTATGAAGCAGAGAGATGGCATAATGAATGGAATCAAGAAGATCTGGGTTCAAATCCTTCCTCAGAAATTTACTGTGTGACCTTGCATATGTCATTTAGTTTTTGCTTTTGTTTCCATATGTAGAATATGTATTCTATGTATATTGTTGATGTTCTATGTATACTGTTGATGTTGATGTTATAGATGTAGCAAGGGGAACATGAGTAGATGAGTAGAAAATTTTAGAATCTGTGCTCCCCAAAATCTCTCTTTCTTTTGTTTTCAAATAATTTTTATTTTCTTTTTCCTTTTATGCTTATTTTTAATAGTATTTACTCTTTGCAATTACACATAAAGACAACTTTTAACTTTTTTTAAAAATTGAGTTCTAAATTTTTTCTGTTTCTTCCTTTCCTAAGATAGTAAGAAATTTAAAATGGATTATGTATGTTCAATCATGTAAAAGATATTTCTATGTTAGTCATATTGTGAAAGAAGAAACAGATCAAAAGGGAAAAAATTAAGTGAAAACAATATGAATCAATCTGTATTCAGATTCCATTAATTCTTTCTTTGGATATGGTTATCATTTCTCATCATGAGTCTTTTGGAATTGTCTTAGATCATTGTGTTGTTGAGAACAGCTAAGTCATTCATGGTTGATCATCATACTGCGTTGCTATTACTTTGTACAATATTCTCTTGGTTCTGCTCACTTCACTTTGTATCAGTTCATGTAAGTCTTTTCAAGTTTTTCTAAAATCATCTTCCTTGTCATTTCTTGTATCAAAAGATTTCATTACATTCATATACTATAACTTGTTCAGCCATTCCCCAATTAATAGGCAACCCCTCAATTTCCAATTCTTCACTGCTACATGAAAGAGCTGCTAGCCATATTTTTGTTATAAATAGGTCTTTTCCTCTTTTTTGATCTTTTTAGGATACAGACTTATGAGTAATATTGCTAGATAAAAGAGTACATACATATTCAGTTTTATACACTTTGGGCATGGTTCCAAATTGCTCTCCAGATTGGTTAGATCAGTTTACAATTCCACTAACAGTGCATCAGTGTTCCAATTTTCCCATAACTTTAACATTCATAATTTTCCTTTTCTGTCAAATTAGCTAAGCTGGTACCTCATAATTGTTTTAATCTGCATTTTTCTAATCAATAGTGACTTAGATAATTTTTTTCATGTAAATATCTTCACCTGAAAACTGACTTTATATCTTTGACTAATTTCCAATTGGAAAATTACTTATATTTTTATAAATTTGATTCAGTTCTTTATATAGTTGAAAAATGAGACATTCAGATATACTTGCTATAAAAATTGTTTCCCAAATTTCTGCTTTCATTTTAATTTTGGTTGCATTGTTTTTGTTTGTGAAAATCTTTTAAAATTTAATATAATCAAAATTTATTAGATATTATATAGCACTCTCTCTTGTTTATAAAACTTTTCCCCTTCTCCAGGTAAATCATTCCTCACTCTCTTAAACAGCTTAAGGTATCACCTTTTATATTAGATATATACTTATTTTGACCTTATCTTGGTATATGGTATAAGATGTTGGTATATACCTAGTTTCTGACATATTGTTTTTCAGCTTTCCCAGCAGTTTTTATTAAATAGTGAGTTTTTATCCCAGGAACTGGGGCCTTTGGCTTTATTAAATACTAGATAACTATGGTCATTTACTTCTATGTCTTATGTATCTAACCTATTTCATTTATCTACCACTCTATTTCTTAGCCAATATCAAATAGTTCTGATTATTATCACTTTATTATATAGTTTGAAATCTGGTATGACTAAGCCACCTTCCTTTGCATTTTTCATTAATTCCCTTGATATTCTTGACCTTTTATTCTTCCAGATGATAATTTTGTTATTATTTTTCTAGATCAATAAAATAATTTATGGTGGTTTGATTAATATGGCACTGAATAAGTTAATTATTTTGGGTAGAATTCTTATTTTTATTATATTGGTTCAACTTACTCATGAACAAGTGATATTTTTCCAATTGTTTAGATCTCACTTTATTTGTGTGAAACAATGTTTTGTAATTGTGTTCATATAGTTCTTGCATTTGTTTTAATAGATCCTTTTCATTTCTAAATACTTTGTAACAAAGAACAAAAGTAAGACTAAAGAAAAACAATTCGTCAAAACACATCAGTAGTATTTGACAGAATATTAAACTATCACATCTCTAATTCCTATGATTTTATCAACTTTTCTCAAATTTTCTTTAGGTTGAATCATAGTCATTATAATTACATCTCCACCACATTTATTTTCTTTTTACAGATACATTTTGTTGATAGCTTTTGTTTTTAAAAATCACATACCTTTTCCAATATATCACAGCCTTTCTCCTCAGCTATACCTAATGGCAAAGAATAAAAAAGGGAAAAAACAGTTCAGCAAAATTAAACATAATATGGGCAATCCATGTGCACATGAACATTTGATCCCTACTCTTCTGTCTCTCTTCTCTCTGGGCTGGTTCATTCATGTTGACAGGTGGTATACTGTCAAACAACAGATTCTTCTTAAAAAAACACATAATATACTTTTAAGTTTAATCTTCATTGTTAACATTTCTTTATAACTTTCTTAAGTCTAAACAAAAAAAAAACCATCAAGCACTGATTTGTAACATTTTGCTAATTTCTGAAGTGTAAATGCTAACACTGAAAATTTAGCCATCATCTCTTGAGAGCTTATTCAAGCTAGCTCCAGCAAACCTCTAACTGGTTCCTTAAGGGAATGGTCATGCTGCTATAACTTATTTTCCCAAGATTCTAGGATAATCCTGGTGTGGGAAAACTAAGTGACACAGTGGATAAAACCCAGGGCCTATATTCAGGCAAAGCAAGCTGACTTGTCACCGAGTGCTATTAAGAAGAAAGACTCTTCTTTCTTCAATTAACTCCTAGCAGTGATGCAGTTCCTACAATAAATTCCCAGCAGCAACATTTTTCATCTAATCAGTTTGGCCGTGGAGGGAAATGCAAGCTCAGAGTTCTTTATTTCTGTCCTTTCCCACAAATTACATTGTCCAAATCTGAAAGGGGGTGTTTCTTACATAACCAATGTATTTATATATATAAAACCTGACATCCGTAGCATTTCATACCCATAGTGCTAAATTTAATTTCAATGATAGGGTACACCTATAAATAGGAGATGGTAAGAGAGAGCTAGGTAGGTTGAACTGTCGATCACCCACTAAACCAGAAGACCTCTCTGAATGTGTCCTAATAATTTGTATTGCCTCCTTTCATGTAGGCCATTTCTCTAGCAGCTCACTTTAGAGCCACGATTTTCCCTTTCCAAGCAAATCACTCTTCATAGGGTGGTGACCTTTCTTTCAAACCCCAGTGTGTCAAATGGCAAGATATCAGGAAAAGGGAAAGTCACAAAAATGCCAATGCTTTTTTCTTCCCTTATAACCTGAGGTGCTTCCCAGTTTATCATTTTATTTCTAGGGGCATCTGGATTCTGGATCCATAACCAGACTTAAAACATTTAGTTCATTATTGATCACCTTCATTTTATCCTAATACTTTAAAAAGTATAACTTCCAAAGATTTCATTCTGAGTTAAGCAAAGTTTCATGTCTTCAGAAAGGAAAATTTGTTGTTGAGTTGTTTCAGTTGCATTCAACATTTCATGACCCCATTTGGGATTTTCTTGGAAAAGATATTAAAGTGGTTTACTATTTCCTTATTTTACCATTTCCATTCATTTTACAGATGAGGAAATTGAGGCAAATGGGGTTAAGTAATTTGTGTAGGGTCACACAGCTAATAAGTATCAGAGACCAGATTTGAATCCAGGAAGATGAGCTTTCTGACTCTAAACCAGGTATTTTATCCACTGTGCCATCTAGCTGATCCATATTAGATATTGAAGAAAATCTAAGATTGCCCTTCTGCTCTATGTCCAAAAAATATTAATCAATATATAACACTAGAGTCTTATATAAAACACTGGTTTAGAAATACCTCAAATAGAAATTTGGTTTACATCTCAAAAAGCTCATTTTTGCTAAAATTCTAAATATTCAACGTAAAATTCCATGGACTCCAGTCATTTCAAGAGCTTTCGTAATAGACCAGTAAGGGGAACTATTTAGAAAGGGCCAGGACTTATGGGGTCATGAAAATTATCTGTCCATCAAAATACCTGTCTTTTTACTTTATTCAGATGCCAGTTGCAAATTTATCAGGCAAGAAATATAACAAAACACAAGGTGGAGACATTTTCTCTAAGAAGTAATGCTCTTCTTTGTTAGTGTTTTGCTAGTGTGTTTTTTGTTTTGTTATTGATAATAATGAAACCTTAACTACAAATTCCCTGGGCTTGAAAAGTCAATATCTAAAATTTCTTTTCATTGAGCATCTGAAACACATTTAGGAAAACAGAGATCCCTGCTAGGCTATCTCAGCTTTCATAGTCTGCAATGCTTCCAAGTATGATGATAAAGTCAGAATAATCAGAATTGGTTTTAATCACTTGGAAACAGATGTAGGGAGGGAAAGAAAAGGAAAGGAAGAACAAATATTAAAAACTATATAGCATGAGCTCAACATTGCACAAATAGAAAGATAGATTGAATTGAACTGGATATCTATAAAGTTTATTACAAAAATAGATTAAAGATTTTTGTACATATAGCATCCAACATTTAACTTTCTCCCTGTCCAGGGTTTCTGTGGATTATGCTCAGTGTTGTTACATTCAAAGAATGTTTTCAAGTCCATATGTTCAGTTCTTTTTTTCCCCTTTAGCATTCTAAATAAACCATATATCCAAATACCTTTGAAAACTTTGAAATACCTCATTGTTCTTTTTCACTACAGAACTAGGCATGTTGTAGAATATATAGTTTGGTAGCTGGGCCTAAGTGGTAGATATTGAAGAAGTCCTATGGGAAGATCTGAGGTACAGTTTGCTTTTTAAATTTAAAAACATTTTTAAGTCTGTCTTCTGTTACTATGCTTCTTTCCCTCCCTCCTCCCCCCATGGGAAAGAAAGAAACACAAAACCTCTATTTTAAACATATATAATCAAGCAAAACAAATCCCCACACTGGCCCTTTCAAAAAAAGATTCCCATCTGTACCAATGGGTTCATCATCTTCTGTTGGGAGGTGAGTAGCATGTTTCATCATGGGACTTTTGGAGTGATGGCTAGTCATTGTGTTGATCAGCGTTTCCAAGTCTTTCAAAGAAATTTTTTTGTCTTTATGATATTGTTGTCATTTGTATAAGCTGTTCTCCTGATTCTGTTCATTTCACTTTGTACCAGATTTTTTTATGTATACATATTTATACAGTTATCTTGCTGCATAGGAAAAATTGGATCAAGAAGGAAGAAAAAAACAGGGAAAGAAAACAAAATACAAGAAAACAACAACAGAAAGAATGAGAATGCTGTATTGTGTTCCATACTCTGTTCCCACAACCTCTGTCTGGTTGTAGATGGCTCTCTTCATCACTGAACAATTGGAACTGGTTTGAATCGTCTCATTGTTGAAGAAAGCCACGTCCATCAGAATAGATTATCATATAATCTTGTTGTTGAAGTATATAATGATCTCCTAGTTCTGCTCATTTCACTCAGCATCAGTTCATGTAAGTCTCTCCAAGCCTCTCTGTATTCATCCTGATGGTCATTTCTTACAGAACAATAATATTCGATAATATTAATATATCATAATTTATTCATCCATTCTCCAATAGATGGGCATCCATTTAGTTTGCAGTTTCTGGCCACTACAAAAAGGGCGCTTTGCACCAGTTTTTAAGATATCCTCATATTTTCCCATTTATTTCATTAAATAATCCACTTCATAATTTCAAACAGCACAATAGTATTCTACCATTCATATCTTTCTTTGATCTTTTTGGAGCATAAACCTAGAAATGGCATTACTGGATCAAAGAGTATTGAGATTTTGTGTATTCAAGACAAGTGAAATCTTTTGATAGAGTGAAAGAATGGGATTGTTGAGCAAAAGAACTATATGTCCCTATCAAAGATTCTTTTTCAGTCTATTGTCTAATATTTCCACAAACAACAAAAATGAATCTATCTGATATCTTGTCAAAAAACTGATTAAATTATTACTTTCCAACTGAGTGTGGTGGTGGCTTGCCCCCTGCAATGTCTGTTACGTGGAAGTTGAGGTTGGTAAAACAATTGAGTTTAAGGAATCTATCTTTTAGGTAGCTGGCTACAGCCAACTGGATTTTTGCACTAAGTCTGAACCAATATGGTAAATTCCCAAGAATGGGGTCAAAACTTCTATGCCAATCAGCAGTGGGATTGGGCTCACAAGTGGCCATTGAATTTCCAACCTGGGCAAAATAGGGAGACCTAATCTAAAAATAAATGAATACATTCAATCTTTAAAAAAAAGATCACTTCACACCTATGGCACAATGATAATATGCAACAAATGTAAGGTAGTGATTATTTATTAATCCATATCCTGTGTGCAAAGTACTATCATCATTCAAAAATTACAAAATGAAGGCATTTAGGGTTTCTGATGTTCCTTTTGCATCCTCAAAGAAAGCTTCACTTGTGTTTAGGTGAATTATAATGATTACTATTTATAATTGCATGTCAATGCTTTAAAAAAAACTTTTCATCTGAGTATGAACTCTCTTTTAACTAGAAAAACATATTATATGACCATGAATGTATGAAAGAATCTTTACTGAAGCTTGCGGTCCTCCTTGGAAAAAACAGCCTACTGTCACTGCCAAACTTCTTCCCATCCAGAGGTCTTGGTTTTGGATTAATGGAGATGATAAGATATAATTGTGGTTGTTGATCTTCTTTAGTTCATGTTTCAGATGGGCAAGAGCACCAATTTATATGGGTTAAATATTCTTGCCCTCACTTTCCCCTGACGTATATATTTACTTGTCTCAAGTCTTCAACCTCCCTCCAAATCAAATACATTTCTCTTTGCTTCCTATAAATTCATTATCCTTCACAATTCATATAACCCTGTTCACCTTCCATTGGTATTGCATGATATTGCTTGTGGAAATTGTCTCAATTATTACTTAAATGTTTTAATTTGGGGGGGGGTGTATGTGGATGTGGATGTGTGTGGATGTGTAGATGTGTGGATGTGCTATTGCCTGGTTTTAATATAGTTAACCTATAAAAACAAGATCCCAGAAAAGTCAACATACTGAGCAAGAAGTATATGTGACATGGGGCAGAAGACTGTGGAACGATGAACCTTCAAAGGAGACCTTAGGGAGTATTTGAAATTAGTAACTTGAGACAAAAAAAGTATAAACATTTCTAAGGCCAAAACTAGGAACTTGGTGGGAAATCTTAAGGGATTAGGCTTTTTCTTTTTTTTTTTTTTTGGAACAGGAATAATAGGAAATCTGCTGGTGGTCTGTGGAGAAAATGGTCATGGAATAGAGGCTCCAGAGGACAATGGTTTACCTACAAGGCCACAAATTCTCTAGAGGGAAAATTTAAGTCTGAAACAGTTAAAGGAATTGAGATTTACTATGAAGATAGAAATAGACCTAACCAGCCATTTAACTTAAAGGATAATGGATTTAAAAGCTGAAAGGAACAACAGAGGCCATTTAGTGAAACCTTTTCATTTTACAGGTGAGGAAATCAAGGTGAGGAGAGGTTTTAAAGGAGGTTCAAAATCACCCCAGTAGTGTCAGAGGTGGAATTTGAATCCATATCCAGTAACTCTCAATTTCCTTCAAATTGATATGAATAGAGTGAAATATATTAAGAACAAGATATATCATCTCCAAGTTGAATAAAGGAGGTAGCTATAATGCTGGAGAAAATGGAAAAAGTCAAATCAGGGAGTGGCTTCCTAAGGTAGATGCCCCCTACCTCCACATAAGACCAGGAAGCAGAATGGCGAAGAGCTGAGAAGACTAACAATTTTATCAACAACGATTTTATCCTAGACTAGTAGCCTGAGAATTTCTACTTTAAAAGTCCAGGCAAAGGACCTAGGTTGAAATCCCACTTTTATGTTTAACCTCTGTGTGATCTTGAGAGGTCAGTTGGTCTCCCTGGATTTGTATTTCATTATTTGTAGAATGAGGACATTGAACTCATGGGTCCCTTTTTTTAAAATTAATTTTATAATTATAAATTTTTTGACAGTATATATGCATGAGTAATTTTTTTTATAACATTATCCCTTGTATTCATTTTTCCAGATTTTCCCCTCCCTCCCTCTACTCCCTCCCCTAGATGACAGGTAGTCCCATACATTTTACATGTGTTACAATATAACCTAGATACAATATATGTGTGTAAATACCATTTTCTTGTTGCACGTTAAGTATTAGATTCCAAAGGTGTAAGTAACCTGGGTATTTAGAAAGTAGTGCTAACAATTTACATTCACTTCCCAATGTTCCTTCTCTGGGTGTAGCTATTTCTGTCCATCATTGATCAACTGGAAGTGAGTTGGTTCTTCTTTATGTTGAAAATTTCCACTTCCATCAGAATACATCTTCATACAGTATTGTTGTTGAAGTGTATAATGATCTTCTGGTTCTGCTCATTTCACTCAGCATCAGTTGATGTAAGTCTCTCCAAGCCTCTCTGTATTCCTCCTGCTGGTCATTTCTTACAGAACAATAATATTCCATATTGTTCATATACCATAATTTACCCAACCATTCTCCAATTGATGGGCATCCATTCATCTTCCAGTTTCTAGCCACTATGGAAAGAGCTGCCACAAACATTTTGGCACATACAGGCCCCTTTCCCCTCCTCAGTATTTCTTTGGGATATAAGCCCAATAGCAGCACTGCTGGATCAAAGGGTGTGCACAGTTTGACAACTTGTTGGGCATAGTTCCAGATTGCTCTCCAGAATGGTTGGATTCCTTCACAACTCCACCAACAATGTATCAGTGTCCCAGTTTTCCTACATCCCCTCCAACATTCATCGTTATTTGTTCCTGTCATCTTAGCCAATCTGACAGGTGTGTAGTGGTATCTCAGAGTTGTCTGAATTTGCATTTCTTTGATCAGTAGTGATTTGGAACACTCTTTCATATAAGTGGAAATAGTTTCAATTTCATCATCTGAGAATTGTCTGTTCATATCCTTTGACCCATTTATCAACTGGAGAATGGTTTGATTTCTTATAAAATAGGATCAATTCTCTGTATATTTTGGAGATGAGACCTTTATCAGAACCTTTAACTGTAAAAATATTTTCCCAATTTGTTACTTCCCTTCTAATCTTGTTTGCATTAGTATTGTTTGTACAGAAACTTTTTAGTTTGATGTAATCAAAATCTTCTATTTTGTGATCAATAATGATCTCTAGTTCTCCTCTGGTCATAAATTCCTTCCTCTAAGAAATTGAAACTATATCCACTCACATGAAAGAGTGTTCCAAATCACTACTGATCAGAGAAATGCAAATTAAGACCACTCTGAGATACCACTACACACCTGTCAGATTGGCTAAGATGACAGGAACAAATAATGACAAATGTTGGAGGGGATGTGGGGAAATTGGGACACTAATACATTGCTGGTGGAGTTGTGAAAGAATCCAGCCATTCTGGAGAGCAATCTGGAATTATGCCCAAAAAGTTATCAAACTGTGCATACCCTTTGACCCAGCAGCGCTACTACTGGGATTATATCCCAAAGAAATACTAAAGAGCGGAAAGAGACATATATGTGCCAAAATGTTTGTGGCAGCTCTTTTTGTAGTAGCTAGAAACTGGAAGATGAATGGATGTCCATCAGTTGGAGAATGGTTGGGTAAATTGTGGTATATGAAGGTTATGGAATATTATTGCTCGGTAAGAAATGACCAGCAGGAGGAATATAGAGAGGCCTGGAGAGACTTAAATCAACTGATGCTGAGTGAAATGAGCAGAACCAGAAGATCACTGTATACTTCAACAACGATACTGTATGAGGATGTATTCTGATGGAAGTGGAAATCTTCAACATAAAGAAGATCCAACTCACTTCCAGTTGATCAATGATGGACAGGGGTAGCTGCACCCAGAGAAGAAACACTGGGAGGGGAATGAAAATTGTTAGCACTAATATCTGTCTGCCCAGGTTGCATGTACCTTCGGATTCTAATGTTTATTGTGCAACAAGAAAATGATATTCGCACACATGTATTGTACCTAGACTATATTGTAACACTTGTAAAATGTATGGTATTGCCTGTCGTCGGGGGGAGGGAATAGAGGGAGGGGGGGTAATTTGGAAAAATGAATACAAGGGATAATATTATAAAATATATATATATATATATATATATATATATAATAAAAAAAAATAAATTCCTTCCTCTTCCACAGGTCTGAGAGGTAGACTATCCTCTGTTCTTCTAATCTATTTATTATCTCCCTCTTTATGCCTAAATCATGGACCCATTTTGATCCTATTTTGGTATATGGTGTTAAGTGTGGATCCATACCTAATTTCTGGCATACTAATTTCCAGTTTTCCCAACAGTTTTTTTCAAATAATGAGTTTTTATCCCTAAGGTATATTTGGATTTATCAAACACTAGATTGGTATAGATGTACCCTTTTTTGTCCTTTGTACCTAATCTGTTATGGGTCCCTTTCAATTCTAAATCTATGATACTATGATTTATTGTCCAAGATGAATATAATTGGGGCTAGGGAACTAAGATAAGCACTCAAAGAATGATAAAAAAAAGAATAAAACAGATAAATTAGTCAGCAAAGAGAAGCTAAGAAGCATTAAGCATTGGGCCCATTTATATTTTCAGTGAAGACTTATACAGCTTAATTCTACATGTCATAAAGATTTCTTATTGCTGTAACTTTCCCCTTTTATTTTATATTTGTATCTCTAGTTCTTAGCATATAGTAGGTATACAATAAATACAATTAAATACTTGGTTGATTATTTGCTTTTTGAAACTCCAATGCTTTTTCTATAATTGTTATTATCAACCCTCAAGATATCTAAGAGTTTGTGCTTATTCAAGAAACAACTGGATGGAAGAGAGGATTGAAGTTTGTATCCACTGCTACAGAGAGATGATAGGTGGGTGGGCATGTCTAGAAAGGGATTGAAGACGGGGAAAAAAAGGGATTTTGGCAGTGACAGTAAGAGACAGAAGACAGTGGGGATATGGGGCGCCAGCTGGGAACTGAGAAGCATCTCCAAGGGATTAGCACTTACAAAAGGCCCCCACTAATAACAGACCACCTACTCTTTGCCCCAGCACAAAACCAGATAAGTTGTATTAGGGGAAATGTGCATTACTTTATATAAAGTTGCATTTGGACAAGGTAGGACCCAAAGCAAAACAATTGTCTTAGAGACCAGATGTGTCCAATCAAGACTTATACTCATTACCATGAGGCTTCTTAGCAGAAAATTGTGACTGTGAGAGTAGATGGTTGCTTATTCCAGAGACAGGGAGGTTGGCAGCCTGCTTCCCTCCTGCAGAGAGAGCTGGGGGAGAGGAATTAAGGAGGGAGGAAGGCCTCTTAGCTTCCTATTATAGCTAATCATTCTGGCTAACTAGGTGCTAAGCTCAGCTGTTTTTACCAGTTGAAGGAGTGGAAGTGTTGTCAACACCCTCTAAATTTGGGGGCAAAGCTTGTTACCCAGCCTTAGTTATGTCTCAGGAAATGGGTATTTTGTTATTTTAAATTTATTAAGCACTTAACCCTGTTTGTCTAAACACTGTAAGTATGTGAACTGGTTGGAAAAGCCCCTTTCTTTATATTCCTTTTTCCACCTCTGTCCCTTTATTCCAAACAGTCAATAGATGGCATTCCGGCCATGACCAGGATTGAAAGTGGGAGAGGGAAACAGTTTTAGTTCAACACAGATTAATTTCAACACACACACACACACACACACACACACACACACACACACACACACATTATGTGCATATGATGTATGTGTATCTACACATATACACACATAAAGCTGAAGAAAAAGGAGAGAGGGTGTACACAGGGTGAAATAAATATTATTATTATTGTCAGCCATAATAATGATACTAATAATAGCTGATATATAACATTTTACAATAGATTATCTTTAAGTCAGCCTGGAAAACCGTGACAGCTGGGGAGAAAAAAATGGTGCTGGAATTTCACAATGTGCACCCTGGGGGCCTGTGCAAACCTGAAAAAGAACCAGTGCAGTGTGCTGATTTTTCAAGTTTGATTTCCCATTTGACTTCCAAAGCATGAGAGAGGTGAAGTTCTCAAGTATTTTTAAATTTAAGTTGCCTTCAGTGAATTCCAGGTGCCAAACCTGGGTTGAATTGACCCATCAGAGAGTGCCCTTTTCCTTTTAGTTATTTATTATTTATTGCTGCCCATTTTCCAACTGATTCAGAAGAAAGTATGTAAATGCTTGCTGCCTCTTCAGCGTGAGGACAATTCTGATGGGGTGGGGGTAGGGACCAACTGAAATATGTGTTCTTAAATATGTGGAGTCATTTACAAGAAATGGACTCAACAGCGGGGAGGTTTACAATCCCAGTGGTCTGTGAATAGGAATATAAAATCAAATAGTGTGACTCAGTATGGGCCCTTTTGGCAAGCCTGGAAACAGACATAAATGTCCAGCCAAGGACTACAAAACTTCTCATTCTATGAACCCCAGAAATAAAGAAACACTCCTCTCAGATATAAAATGCAGATTATGTTGTTATGAGTGCTAGACTCAATATCCTAGGAAGAACTCGAGAGGTTTGAAAAACACAGATATTTATTTCGATGCACAGACTGAGATGGTGGGGTGGGTAACAAAGGGAAAGAAAGAAAAAAAAGTTACAAAGGGGAAAGTACACTAGATTTCAAGTCACCATACCTGGGAGTGTAGGTTTTATCTAGGCTTTAATAATTCCTTTGCTGTGGGACTACGGGCAAGCCACTTATATTCTCTGAGCCTTAGTTGTTTTAAAACTGCATTTCTTAGCTCATAAAATTGTTGTGAAGGAAGAACTTTGTAAAATACTATATAATTGCAAATTAATAAAGAGAAAGTATAATTGCTCCCTTCTTTCATTTCCAATTGTAGCCCTGGCTGGAACTCCATCCATCCATTGTTTAAAATGAAGATGTAGCATATGCTTGACTATTCATTCCTATTGTAAGAGTTTTCCCCACTTTTCCCCCCTATTTGTGGGAGTGGGATGGGATGGAAGAGAGATAGTCACCAGTCATCGTGAGCTCAAGCCTATATTAAGACATTTACTAGTGACTCTGAGCAAGTTGTTTAACTTCTTTCTGCAAAATGAAGTGGAGAAAGGAAGAGCAAACCACTACAGTATCTTTGTCAAGAAAATCCCAAATGGGGTTATGAAGAGTAGGATGTGACTTACTAAACAACAACTATGTGCTAAGTTAATTGACTAACCAACAACAAACTGTGCTAAGTTCTGGAAATGCAAAGAAAAATGGAAGAGAGTCCCTATTTTCAAAGAACAATCTAATGTAGAATAATATGCGAACAACTATGTGAAAATAAGCTATATGCAGGATTAATTAGAAATATGCAACAAAAGAAAGGCACTAGAATTAAGTGGGATCAGCAAAGACTTTCTGTAGAAAATAATAGGAGTTTAGCTAAAACTTGAAGGAAACCAAAGAAACTAGGAGGCAAAGGTGAAGAAAGAAAAGAGAGAATATAGGGATAGGGGACAGGTCAGTGACTGAGCCCAGAGTTGGGAGCGGGAATTTGTTGTTCAAGGAACAAGGAAGCCACCGTCAATAGTCCCAGAGTATGTGGTGAGATTGAAAAAGATAGGAAAGTTGCATGGGCTGAAGGCTTGGCAAAGTTATAAAGAGCTTCAAATAGCAAATGGAGGAATTTATATTTGATCCTGGAGGCGATAGGAAATTACTGGAATTTATTGAGTAGGGGGTCAGACCTGCGCATTAGGAAAATCACTTTGACAGCTGAGTGTGGAGGATGGACTGGAATGAGAAATGCTTCTGGCAAAAGTACCAAGCATCAGGTATTGCCATTGAGGTAATGAGGTAGTGCTCTAGGAGAGAATGGGGAGTATTTGAGAGATGTTACAAGGGTAAAATAGACAGACTTTGGCAACAGATTGGCTACAAAGGGGGCTATGTGGAGGAATTGAAGATGGCAATCAGTTTGAGAAGTTGGATGACTGGAAGGTTTTATTCCCTCAATAATAATAAGGAAGTCCAGAATAGGTGAAGGTTTAAAAAAAAAAAAAGGAAGTAGTTTAGTTTTGAACATATTGAGTTAAGTTGTCTACAGGGCATTCAGTTCAAGATGTTCACTAGTTAGTTGAAATTATGACTAGAGGTCAATGGAGAGGTTCAGTTTGGATAAGGATATTTGAAAATCATTATGGGATGATAATTAAATTCACTGCATATGATGAGATCTCAGTTCACTGATATGAAAGCAACTGAAGAGGAGAGTGTAGAGTTGAAGTAGTTCACCAAAGGACCAAGATAGGGAAGTGTATCTAGTGATGGACAGGGAAAGAATTAAGGGGTTGAGGTTATAGGAAGATAAAGATAAAGAAGAAGGTTTGGGGTTGCAAGGTAAGGAAAAAATTGAGTGAAAATGTATTATGATCAGATAAGGGAATTTCAGAATTTGTGAACATAGAAGTAGTGCATTTGTGGGTGATGGCAAGATCAAGAATATTATCATCTTTGTGGTTGAGAGGGGGTGGAAGAATAAGACATGAGAAATGAGTAAGTTGCAGAACACTAAGTTATGTTTGAAGGAATATCATGTATATTTTGAAGAACCCTAGAAGAACAAGGATATATATTAAAGAACTGAGGAGGAGAGAAAGAAAGATTGTGAGCCAAGCTCTGAACTCATTAAGGGAATGGGCAGAGTATCCTGGAGGTTGGTAGATAAAGCCATCAAAACTTTTATATTTTAGTGGAAAAGCCAGCAAACAAAAGTCAGTGGTGCTTAGGGAAGGGCACTCTGAAAAGTTACTGGGATGGTGGAATTACTGGGAGCCACAGGAGAGTAGATTGACTCTCATCCAGGAACAAGACACAATTGATTTAATCATGCTTCCTGATGCCCTTTCTAGGGAGTAGGGGAAGGAAGGAAAGAACAAGAAAAGAAGGGGATTTTGTTAAATGACTTTCCCAGGATTGCTCAGCTTTGTAAGTCTCTGAGGCCAGATTTGAACTCAGGAAAATGAGTCTTCTTAATTCCAGGCCTGGCACTTTATCCATTGTGCCACTTAGTTGCCCACTATCTGAATCACCTTACCTAATTTAGGAAGCTGCTAGTTTGTGCAGTGTATAGAGTGCTAAGCCTGTGGTCAAGAAGCCTTGAGTTGAAATCTTGTCTCAGACACTGTCGGTTGTGTGACCTTGGACACACTTTGTGTAATGATTTAGACAGAGAAGCATTCTATAAAGGGACAATAAACTTAAAGATAGAAGCACATTTTTATAGCCCATACATTCCAAACAGATTATTTTTTAATAATCATGGCTATCATTAATGATTATTATTATTATTATCATTTATTATTACAATTGAATTAATTGTATCCTAATGAATTATTATTAATAATAATAGCTAGCATTTATATAATCCTTTATAACTTACAAAGAACTTTATTAATGCTATCAACATTCCTCACAACAACTATAGAAATTATTATTATCCCCATTTTTCAATTGAGAAAACTGAGGCAGGCAGTGGTTAAGTGATTTGTCCAGCAAGTATCTGAGGCCACGAATTCAACTTGGGTCTCTCTGACTCCAACTCTAACAAGTTACCCAGTGCACCACCCAGCAACTTCCTAAATTAAGTAGGGTAATTCAGATATTGGGCAGTTAAATGACACAACAGACAGAGTGCCAGGTCTGAAGTTAGGAAGACTCATCTCCCTGAATTCAAACCTTGCCTCAGACATTTATTAGCTGAATGATCCTGGGAAAGTCATTGAACCTTTTTTGCCTCAGTTTCCTCCTCATCTATAAAATAGCTGGAAAAGGAAGTGGCAAATTACTTGAATATTTTGCCAAGAAAACTCCAAAAGAAGCTATGAAAAGTTATAACATGATTGAACAACCACAAAATTCAATAATGGAGCAATCAATGGTTAACAGGAAATTTCAAGAATGGATTGGCTTTGGAGGGAAATATAATAAATTCTGTTTCTCTTTTTATGCTTTTTTTCTAGAATTTTTTCTTAAATCCAACAGCTTTTTGGCCCACATAGCTTAATTCATAGAACAACACAGAAATGAATTGTGATTCATTTGTAGGGATTGTCATTATTCTCTTATGAGAGGCAGCATCATAAAATGGTTTTTGACATTGGTTTTGGAGTCAGAAGATTTTGGTTCTATCCTGATTCATACTCACTGTCAAAAATAAGTAAGTCATTTTACCTCTCTTCCTTCCTAAACCTCAGCTTCCTCATTTGTAAAAAGGTAATTATAATATTTATACCACCCACTTCATAGATTTTTGGTGTTTAAAGTGCTTTGTAATCTTAAAGTATAACATAAATGTCAATTATTATTAAAATCTGGAAGTATGTGTGACCCAACAATGAAACAGCAACTGAAGGAGTAGAATTCTCTGCCTTTGCCTCCCTGCTGAATGTCCAGTGGGTTTCCTTTGGAAGATTAAATCTGGTCTCTATTTCTCAAATCAGAGAATTAGGTTCAGCAACTTATTTTCAGAAAATATGATTACATATGGCAAAAATCTAGTGATGATGACTCATTATGATACAACAATCCTGGGTTCTTGTAGGCTTTGTCAGTGAACCATTAGCTATGATGGATTATACCAAGCCAGAAGTGCTTGGAGATAGTCTGGGGATGAAGCTAGCTAATTTTGGACATATAAGTCTGATCATTCCTTTCTTTTTTGTCTTAACGTTCTCTACGAATATCTCAAATCTTAGAAGGATGGTTGATAGGAAGCCAGTGAAAAATACAATTCCTTGCAAACTATAAGGACTACATAAATGCTAACTATTATTATTAATGTCATAGTAGATAGAATATGATAATAATATAATTATATTAGCATTATTTCTAACAATTATCATCATTAATAATTGCAGTAGAAAACCTATGAGAAAAAGAAACCTCAGAGTAAAACTATGTTCCTTGTTCATAGAAGACATAATTAAAAAGAAGGGGGTGAGGGGAAAGAAAGATCATTTTTTAACTAATAGCTAGTTTGCCTGCATTTCAAGGTTCAAATACTGTCTTAGAAACACATCAAAGGAAAATCAAGAGGTCATTTTGGCCTTCCCTAAAGGCAGAGACTGAAAATTCTTTCACCACAAAGTAATCATATCACACAATTCCCAGCTGGGCGACTCAGTGGGGGAAAAAAAGCACACAATTAGAGCAGCAGAGGATGTAGATGAACAGGTCTTCCTTTTCTCTTGCCAGTTGACAGCTGATGCTGACCACAGGTTTTTCATTCAGATGTCTGTGAGAGGCCTTTCCACCCTATGTCTGCTCACCATCTCCACTTTTGACCCTACTGGTTTCCTTCATGTTCGGTATTCATTATTTTCCATCTGCGGAGTTCTTTCCAAATTCCTTTACTTTCTGGCCCTTTCTTATCTGAAATCCCCATTCCTTTTTTTTTTTTTTTTTTTCCATACTTGGCTTTAGCCAAGGTTCCATATGCTCATAAGGCTGTGTGTAGTGCATGGCTTAAAGAGGGAAAGTGGTCACTTATTTGAGATGCTTTTTCCTTCCTTTAAATACAATTTTCACAGGAGATACCTTGATTCTCATGTGACTTCATGCCCCATTTCCCCTGTACTGGCCCAGATCCATGTGGTATCAAGACTCAAGTTTTCAGGAACCATTTGAAGGATTACTTTGCATGAAGGGGTTGGAATAGGGAATGAACCTATGATTTCCTTTGTAAAAGGAACTCCCAGGTGAGGAAATTCCTTGCAAATTATAGTCTCATAGTTGCCTAGATCACTAAGAGGTTAAGTCACTTGCTCAGGCTCACACAGCCAATATGTATCAGATGTGAGGGAAAAAGAGTCTAGAGATGTCTATTCTGCTTGAGTCACATACAACAGGAATTTGCCACATGTGGGTCAGCCCAGGGATTTCTGGCTTTCAGGCCAGTTTTCCTACTGTATCGTGTAGATGAAAATGAGACTTAATTTTCTCACAACAATCTTAGGAAATAGTTTCTCTTATTGTCACCATTTTATAACTGAAAAAAAACTGAGACAGCTGGAGATAATACAACTTATCCAGAGTCATACAGTTAGTAAGTGTCTGAAATACTATTTCAACTTAGGTCTCCCTGACTCCAGGCCCAGTACTCTATCTAGACTGAAAATAATAAAAGAAAGTCAATTTCAGAATGCTAACTCAATCTTTGTTTTTAGTTTCCAGTCCTGTTCTCCCCATACATCTCATGCAAATTTATGATTTTTGATCTGAACAAAATTAGGAATGTTCTTAAGGCTCCTGGGGAATTTTTGCAAGGACACTACTTTTGCAAAGAGTAATAAAACATCTTTGACAGTCTACAACAAAACCTCCTTTTCTATTTTGAAAATACAAAGGTTCACATCCAGTAGAACTTTAACTAGAAGAAACTGCAACTAGGCAACTATATCAGATAAGTGAGCAAGGATGGAATCACAAGATTATACAGAGGACTGACAGATAAGGGGAGGGTTCTAAGGTGTGATTACCTCTAAGGGGGCAGTCTGTTCCCCAGAGAGACTGACAGAGGCATTAGAATTCCACTTCTAGGGAGGATCTTGGTAATAAAACAAACAGATGATAATTTCTTTAGGGAGGGATAATGGTTGCTCCTTGAAGTTAGTGCCTTGAGACAAATGACCATTTGTCCATGCTTGCATTGCCTCTGACATCCAGTGGATATTTTTGGAGATGGTGAAAACATTGACGATATCCTCTCATGCTCATACACTGTCCCAAAATGAAGGTCTCATTGAGAATTAAAAAGCAGAAATTTAGTGTAGCAAAACTGTGGAGAGTTCCCCATGTGTAGAGAGACTCATTCATTTCAAGGCCTGTTGTGTGGCTCAAAGGCAAGCAGAATAGACATTTCTAGCCTCTTTTCCCCTTACCTTTCTCTAAAAGAAACTTCTATTCTCACCAGAAGATAAAGCAGGAAGGCAGGACTTGAAATCACTTTGTTCTCCTTGGAGAGAGAGCTAGAACTGCATCTATCTGTTCACTTAATGATTATTAGTGGCTTCCATCTAAATTCTGGTCACTTTGCCATTTTGGGGAGCTTAGAGAGATCTTTTTATATTCAAAGATTGACCCTTTTATCACCAAATATCAGTTTCATAATGAATATTCATAGAGAACTGCAAAGAAACTCATTTACGTATATAACAAAACAAAACAAAGAAGATATACAAAGGAGGATATATACCAGACAATAAAGAATAAAGAGCTTTCCCATTGGGAGTTTCAGTTCAACCAAGAAAGGGGAAACTTCCTCAAATTTCTAGTGTAGCATGCTGGGGATAGGGACATAATAGAGTCTGCTGGCTCTTCTCGTGTTCTCCTTGAGTATTTTCCTTCCACATCTTTAAGTGGGATTGATCTTAATCATCTAATCTCTTGAATCTGGAAGCCAGAAGCACTGGAACTGACTCCTCTTCATGAAGAAGAAACAAAGCTTGAGAATTCTCTAAGAGGTCAGAAAGGAGAATAGTAAAAACTTGAGGTCTCTCATCTCTCCCAGATCAGCCCAGCTCCTCATGCAGAATGGGGGCTTTGCTTCCACTAATAAGGAGAAAATCCCAAACAATGGGCCACAGGACACAAATTACATAAGAATATGAAAAGGGAGCTTCTGTGGAGGCTTTCTAGAAACTTACCAGAATCAAATTGTGATGTTGTTTACTGGCAATGTGGTAGAGAAGATAGAATACTGCCCTGAGAATTAAGAAGATGGGAATTCAATATCACCTCTGAAACATATCGACTATTATAACTCTGGACAAATGACTTCTTACTACATTAGACAATTCTCTCAGACAGAAATTATAGATTAAAAGCTCCCGATGGAAGGTGTTTCCTCATCAGGAATTCTCAAAACTAATGAAATCCTGGGTCACTTAGAAAGAAAAGTCCTGACGAAAAGAGAGAGAGAAAGAGAAGAGACAGAAAGAGAGAGGCAGAGAGAAAAGAGAGACAGGGAGACAGAAACTCACAGATAGATAAGAAAGAGAGAGAGAGAGAGAGAGAGAGAGAGAGAGAGAGAGAGAGAGAGAGAGAGAGAGAGAGAGAGAGAGAGAGAGAGAGAGAGAGAGAGAGAGAGAGATGGGGGGGAGGGCAGGAGGGAGGGAGAGAGAGAGATATCTGCCAGAACCAGCTAAGCCTGGGGAGCAGATTTTTAAATTTTCAAGGTAAGTATGTATACCTCAGAAATGAGCAAATATTACAAATTAGGTCTAGATTTTATTTTTTATTAAGTATCTACACTTAATTATTACATTTGGGTGGATAGGTAGGGTAGGTAAAGTATTTATTAGGCATTTAGTATGAATTAAGTTTTGGTAATATAAATGCTAGCAAAAAGAAAGACAGTTTCCTGCCCTCAAAGAGCTTCCAGTTTAAAGGGGGAAGACAATACATAAAAAGGAACTAGAAAGCTAGATGAAGCAGTCCCATCAGAGTCATGGGTTCAGTCAGATTTGAAGTGAACATAGATGTCATGGTTGCAAACAAAGGTTCTGGGGAAGAAGTCACCAATTAGAGGAGGAGGAGGCTATACCCTTCAAACCAGAGAGGGGAAGAAGTCATGGAAGACTCATGGGCTGGGCTGGATTTGAAGATTTCATTTACAGATGGTTAACTATAAAGCAAATCTTCAGCAAAGAGGAGCTATTTTCATAAGAAACTGCAAAATCAAAGATATTAACAGGTCAGATACTATAATTCAACACCTTCAGAGATTAAACTTACTAGTATAGTTTTTGATATCCTGGGGAGCCAATATCTTATAGTAGAATAATCCCTGAATTTGAAGTCAGGGACTCAGGTTTGAATTGCAGCACTCCAATATTTAACCATTACATGACCTTGAGCAGGGTCATTTAATTTTGAACCTATTTCCTCATCTGTGAAACACAGATAATAGCATCTCCACTAATGACCTCATAAAGTTTTGTGTTTAAAAATATGCTTTGTAAACTTTTGAATAAACTTATATATACATGTAAGTGAAATATCACTAGTCTAATTTTTTGCAGTTTTATTGTTTAGCATATGCCAATTAATTAAAACATTAATGATTTATTTGTATAACATAGGTGAATGAACTTCAGTAAAGTAGAGGATTAATAAAAGAAGGGAAATGATCCACATATAAAAAAATGTTGGTAGTAACTCTTTTTGTGATGGCAAGGAATTAGAAATTGAGAGGATGCCCATCAATTCGGCAAGAGCTACATAAGTTATGGTATATGAATGTAATAGGATATTATTGTTTTATAAGAAATGATGAGCAAGCTGATTTCAGAAAAGCCTGGAAAGACATGAACTGATGCTGAGTGAAGTGAGCAGAACCAGGAGAACATTGTACACAGTAACAACAACATTGTGTGATGATCAACTATGACAGAATTTGATCTCAGTAATACAGTGATCCAAGACAATTTGGTAGACTTGGGATAGAAAATATCATCTGTATCTAGAGAGAGAACTATAGATTGAAGCATACTATTTTCATGCTTTTTTGTTTATCTGCTTTTTTTCTCCTGTGGTTTTTCCCTTTTGTTCTGATTTTTCTTTCACAGATGGCTAATATGAAAATATGTTTTAAATGATTATACATGTATAATGTATGCCAGATTGCTTACTCTCTTGGGCAGGGAAAAAGGTAAAGAGAGAGAAAAAAATTGGAACTCAAAATATTCTTAAAATGAATGTTAAAAGCTATCTTTACATGTACTTAGAAAAATAAAATAGTAGTAAAAATTTTTTTAAAGTCTACTCAGAATAGGAAATATTCTTATTGAATATTTTGTCAAGTTTTTATATTTATGCATATATATGTATACTCACATATATGTATATGTACTTATTTATTATACATTTACTGTGTTCCAGGCTGTTGCTAAGTAAGCTCTGGGGATACAAATAAGCAAAATAGTCTTTTTCCATCAAGGAGTTTCCTATCAATAGGGGAAGATTAACTATTAAGGAAGGCTAGAAAGGGGAAGGATGTGATGGTATGGTGAGGTGATGACAGGAAAGTGGCATGAACCCTGGCCAAATAAAGTGAGGGGGGAGACCCTCAAGGTTCTGGTTAGAAGGAGATGAGGAAAATGGCTTGAAAGCAGGAAGTCTTGATATGCAGATACTGGAAAGAAGCATGGAGATTTGGGCACTAGCAAAATAAAGCTGCAATACAAAAAGGAAAAAAATATTCACTGGGCTACTGCACTATATAGCTTTGACTCTATGCTACCTCTAAATATAAAAGTCCTTTCTTATTAATTAGCTTTACCAGCAACAACATCTGATCCTGGCTTCTCCAGTTTGTGAGCAGCTATAGGGGAAGCTGCTGAGGCTGTTTGGGTAAATGAGAGAAGCTTAACCCTCTTCATGGCACTAAGCACGTGGTGATAAGCAGCACTCAAGTTTTAGACAAACCAGATGTTGGGGATGGGGGTGGAATTTTTGGCCAATATAAGCTTTATAGTTGGATGGGATATTTCAGTTCTTACTTATGTTGTGATTTTTATTTTCTTAAATAGTCATACTTTTTTTTTTAATCCAACACTAAAATAAACAACATAATTCTGTGGATTCACAAAAGTTGTAAGATTCTGTGGGAAAAGTGCTGGATTTGGAATTATAAATCCTAGGTTAAAAGCCTAGCTCTGTTGCTTGACAAGGTTGTGGAACCTTAAGCAAGCCCTCTCTGGCCAATGAGAAAATTGGAGAGATGACGCTTAAAATCCCTTCCACTTCTAAATCAATGGTTCTTCTCTGGATATGATCCAACTGACCACAGGTCACACACTTATTTGCACTCTATAAATCTGACAGCCATCCCCGATATATGATCAAATGGTGATCTCACAGGGATTAATCTCTATATCACACTTATTTCTTGATTATTCAAAAATTATTCTAACTCTAGCTTTTTTTTTTGTTGTCGTTGCTTTTTTTTTTTTAAACCAGAAGGAAAAAGAAAAGAAAGAGGTCACCCTGAAATATTCATTATATAAGCCAAAAAGAGAAAGCCACATTCTCTCTCCCCATCAATAACATAAACTTTCAAACATGTAAAAATAGTTAAAGATTCCTTCTGGCCTATTTTAAGGAACAAATTTATTGGTGCTATAGCATCTCATAATCCTGAGGTATTTGGGAAAACTGCATTCTTCGGATTCTGGGACCCTTGCCGTTTCCCCTGCTTCTTCAAATAATGTTGGTTTTGCTGATAATGCACTCTGTGAGCCAGCCATGTTGTTTAATTGTAAGTAAATAATCTCAAAACAAATCCATGCCTGACACACTGTCATATGATGTTTACTGCTCTGGAAGGGGGATTTATTTTGAGGATATTGAAAAATTCCATTGCTGTTTAGGGGAAGCAACAACTGGGACCCTCCATAAATTAAAGTGATTGACCTCTGTACAGTATATATGATCCGAAGCATTGCACATGTACAAAAATGTCATATTAGAAAAAGAGCAGTGCTGGACAGAAATACATAATGTTACTAAATAAAAACAGATACCATAGAGACAACTCAGTTGCTTAGATTCACCAGGTCCAGGCACAACTAATTTAGTCTTCCTAGAATTAATAAACATGTGAGTTTGATAATGGGGAAGCAGGATTCATTTAGTTCAAACTAGATTTTGCTCCTTATGATTATTTTAATTGCAAGATAGGTATCATTTATTCTCATTATGTTAAAAGATATGTGCAAGTTTTGCCACTGACCCATAAGAATCATGGGACTTTCCATTTGACTTGCAACCAAAATATCTGGAATAAATAAATATGAATTTGGATTAAGATGTGAGCTCCCTGAGAACATGGGATGTCTCCATTTTTCTGTTTGGTTTTTTTTTTATCTCCAGTAGCATAATGCTGTGTACGTAGTGGGTAATTAATAAATGTTTTTTATTCATTCATGTGTATACTGCTTCCTAGTTCATAGATACATACATAGATCTTGGTTTTTGTTAGTCCTTAGAGCTTAAAGAAACTTCAGAGGCTCCTTCCAATGTTATCATTGTACAGATGAAGATTAAGGAGCTTAGAGAAGTTACATGATTTTTTAAAAACTACACAACACAATGAGGATTAGATGTGGTTTTTGAATGCAGATCCTCTGGATTCAGAATCATTATTTTCCTTCTCTTAATTTGTGGAAGTGCATTTAAGTCTTCCCTTGTTTCGCTGTATTCATTCAACTCATTATTTCTCATAGAGAAGTAATATTCTATTACATTCATATACCCCAATTCATTTAGTCATTTCCCCAATTCTTTGCAACTACAAAAAATGCTGGTATAAATACTTTATATTAGTGCCCTCTCCCCCCTTTATTTTTCATTGACTTTCTAAGGTATACGTACACTTAGTAATAAAATTTTTGGCTCAAAGGTTAAGGGCTTTTCAATTACTTTTAAGTAATTCTAAATTGCTTTCCAAATTGATTGCACCAATCCATAGTACATTCAGCAGTGTATAAGTGTCTCTTTCTTCAAACTCTCTAATACTGATTATTCTCATCTTTTATCATTTTTGAGAATTTGCTAAATATGACGGGAAGTTTCAGACTATTTTGATTTTTCTTATATTCAAGTTAATTTTCATTGATTTTTTTTTTTTACATAAGGTAAATTTCCTTTGCTGCTCCTGAAATCAGGAACTGAGTTCAAATACAGCCTCAGATACTTAATAATTGTGTGACCCAGTTGCCTCAGTTTCTTCCTGTAAAATGAACTGGAGAAGGAAATGGCAAACCTTTCCATTATCTTTGACTAGAAAACCCCAAATTGGATCACAAAGAGCAACAACAATAATAGACAATAAACCTCTCAGAGAGCCACCTCTGCTAGTAAAGAATTGTCATAAAGGAAGAAAAAAAAGTGTTCCACAAAATAAACTAACCTATGGAAAATGACTCATGTTATTTGGTTACCTACCACTGCTAAGAAGCAGTCAGAAGTGTCTTTTCATATCTCCTCTTCTGGTTCAATCTTGATTATGATAATATCACTATTCATTCTCTATTGTTTGCTCTTCTTGTGATTTCCCAGTTCTGTTATGCTTGTTTTCCTGAATCTGCTCATCTTTCTCCATGTTGCTCTCATAATCATTGCTTCTCATGTACCATACTTTTTTGTTGTTTTTTGTTTGTTTTTAAATTCATTCTCCACGCACATCTACTTCATTTATAGGTTTTTTTTAACTATTATTTTTAAAAGTGATTAGAGAGACTTAGGGAATTTTTTTTATTGACATGCTTATTATCTCACAAAAGGTTGTGAAATTCAAATGAGGATATATGTAAATTGCTTTGCAAACCTTAAACAACTATATAAATTCTAGTAATTATTAGTCATTTTCTTCACATTGTTCAGAATTGCTTTTCAGAACAGCTGGGTTAAATAAATCATAGCTCCACCAACATATTTGAGTGCCTGTTTTTCCACAGTCCCTCCAAACTCACTTCTCCCAATATTTTGTCATCTTTGTCAATTTGCTAGATGTGAAGCAAAACCTCAAGATTGCCTGATTTTTTTTTTCTTATTTGTGACATGGTACACTTTTAAAAATATAGTTGTTCATAGATTGCAATTCTTTTGGGAACTTTTGTTCAGATCCTTTGAACAAATCTGTTGAGTAATGAGTTTTGGTCTCATGTATTTCTGTTAGTTGCCTATATATTTTAAATATCAGATCCTTATCAGTTATATTTGCTAAAAAAAGTTTTCAGTTGATTGCTTCACTTCTCTGAATTGCATTAATTTTGTCTATGGAAATAATTTTGTTTCATATAATTAAAATCATTTATTTCAATTTTTGAAATTCTTTCTAATTTTATTAATAATTCATATTAGTCATAGTTATAAAGATATATAATCTGATTCTCTTCAACTTTTTAATGATCTAATAGTTAATATTTAGGTCACATGAAATAAAATCGAATATGGTGGTCCTTGCTTAATTTCTACCAGGTTACTTTCTAATTTTCCCAGAAATTCTTACCAAATAAGTTCTTTCCTAGATAACATGTTTTAAGGTTTATTTTTAAAAAGTGTATCAAACACTATTTATTGAGTTTCATTATTTCTGATTCTTTATTTCTTTGATCTATTTTTCTATTTTTTAACCAGTACCAAATGGTTTTTATGATTACCACTTAATAGTACAGCATGAAGTCTGAAAGTGCTATTCTCCTGTCAAAGTTTTCCCTCCATCTATTTATATAATTATGTAGCTTCATATAATTTTTGTTTGAAGGGACCTAAGTGGCCCAGTGTATAGAGTGATAGAGATGGAGTTGGGAATATCTGCCTGAATTTAAATCTGACCTCATTCACTTACTAGTTATGTGACCTCATCTGCCTTAATTTCCCCATCTATGAAAAGGAGATAATCATTATGCCTCTCTCACAAAGTGGTTTGGAGGATGAAATGAGTTCATTTTTGTAAATCTTGCAAATTGTACAATGCTAGACATTATTATTAACATCATTTTGAATAAATTATGTTAATTGATTTAATTGTTGAACTATCCTTGCATTTGTGCTATAAATTTGACTTTATTATAAATTTTTTTTGTTAAAAATTCAGTGACTTTTTATTTTTGTCAGAATTTTTAAACTTCTATTCATTAATGATATTGGTCTATAACTCTATTTCTTTGCTTTTATGAAGAAAGCTATACTTCAGTATTTATCACAGGATCATTACTAGTTTTTCAATTATGCACATTTTAGCTTTCTTTTCATCAACTTTTCATTTACATTGTTATAGAAATTGTGTGTGTCTTATAATTCTGCTTTGTTTTATTTTATACAATTTTTGCTGTTTATTCACCCAAACCTTCCTACATTTCTCTGAATTTCTCAAATTAATATTTTCTTACTACAAAATAACACTCCTTTAAAATCATATACACAAGTAATTTTATAGATATTGTCATATCTACTTTTGATTATGTGACATTTGGACCTTAAGAACTGTAGCATCATAGGTTTAGAGCTGGAAAGTCCCTCAGAAGTGATTGAATCTAACTCTTCATTTTACAGATGAGGAAACTGAGACTGTAAAGTTAAGTGTCTTATCCCAAGTCACATAGCAAATCAATGTCTCAGGCAGAATCTGAATTCAGGTCATTCTGACTCTGTCTAGCCTTTTACCCATTGTGCCATCTAACTGCCTCTAGAAACCCACCATTGTCAAAACAGTTCCTTGCTCAACCCTCCCTTGAAACTTCCTACAGTAGTGCAGTTCCATGGAATCACAGAGGAAATGGTATTAGTGGTGCTAATTGTTACTGTTATTTTGAAAAAGTATAAAGGAAAAGCAGACTCCACAGGTAGTTGTGGGAAGGGTCCATGTTACTGAGAAATGAGGGTCAGCTGTGATTCAGAAACTTAAGACTATGGATTCTTTGAGTCATTATTTTGGAATTCATGGTTGTATCAAAGTTGATTTATTAAAGAAATCTTATTTTTTCTCTTAATAAAAACCAGATATTAGATATCTAAGTAGGAGAAAATATTTCTGCCTCCTCCCATCCCCCCAATCCTCCCATATCCAGCCTAGTGGCCAGAAAGTCCAAAAAAAAAACCAAAAAACCAAAACCACCCTCTCATTTTAAATTCTGTTGTGAATATGACAGTGGATTCAAAATTGTCAGTCTGTAAGACTTCTGTGAAAATGCAAAAACAAACAAAACAAAAGAAAACAACTAAGCAACCAAACAAAAATAGAAACCAAGCAATAGGGCCTATCTAGGGGGAAAATACCTCCCAATCTTTCAAAATCATCACCCCTACATAGTTTTTGTTTTCTACCATATCAAAGAGACAATGTGGACTAGAGAATGAAGGGCTGGTCAAAGCTGGCATCAGGAAGATCCTAGTTCAAATCTTCAGTCTAATACTTTCTTTCTATGTGACCGTGGGCAAGTCAGTTTATTTTTCAATGACCCAGGAAACTTTTGTGGCTGTAACTTATAGAGAATATGAATATGTAGAAGGGATTTCTACACTGGCAGTTTCCTACATTGATGAAATCATAGATGAAGTAACGTCTAGTGTCACATTAGATATATATCTGGACCTGGAATCAAGAAGACTTGAGTTCAAATATGGTATCAGATAATTACTAGCTGTGTGATCCTGACCAAGCCAATTAACTTCTGTTTGCCTCCGTTTTCTCATCTGTAAAATGGGCATAACATTAGCACCTATGCAGTGTCCATTCCCTTCATTTCTACCTCTAAAGACCAAGAATAAAGACCAAGGACTTTTGCTTATCCTGACTCCGGCTGATTCTAAGGTATCCAGGGTGCTAACTCGGTCTTCACGTTAATAGGTAGTCAGGATCAACATAATAAAAAATGATAATTTTGTTTAAGTTAAAATATATATTCAATGCCATCCCAATTAAATTATGAAAAATTATTTTACTGAATGAGAAAAAATAACTTAAAATTGATTTTGAACAAAAATTCAAGTATATCAAAGGGATTAATGAAAAACAATCAAAAGGAAGTTTAGCAATATCAGATCTTAAAATATATAAGGCAGTAATTATTAAAACTATTGGATACTAGCTAAGAAATAGGAAGGTAAATCAATGAAGGGAAGACATATAATTTATAGCAGCTCATAAATATAATAACTTTGTATTTGAAGAGTTAACAAGAGTTAATTTGTATTGAGAGACATGGCTTTCAGGAACTTACCTCCTCTATAGTTCTGAGTGCCACATTTTTGTTGTTGCTGTTCATTTGTGTTTGACTATTTGGGGTTTTTCTTTGCAAAGATATTGGAGAAGTTTGTGGTTTTAAAAATTAGTAAACTCAGGCAAATAGTTAATGACTTGGTGGGTGTCACATGGCTAGTAAGTGTCTGAGTGGATTTGAACTCAAGTGTTGCAGGCTCAAGACCAGATGTTTTATCCATTACACCACCTAACTGACCATATTTTAAGGAGAAATTTTGATAATTGAGTACCAGGAAAAGGGAAATTGGGATAAAGAGCTTTGAGTTCTTGCCATATTAGTGTAATGAAAGAGAGCTGTTCAGCGTAGAGTAGAGAAGATTTAGGGGGCATATTCTTTGCCTCCAAGAATATGAAGGACTTTCATGAGCAAGAGAAATTAATTTGTTCTGTTTGGTCCCAAAGGGGCATACCTAGAAGCAATGCAGAAGGTGCAGAGTCAAATTTAAACTTCCCAACAATTGGGCTACATAAAAATGAAATGGGCTCTCTGGGGAGATCATTCTTCCTCATTGGAGGACAAAGCCTGGCTTATTTCTGGTCTATATGTTACAAACGTACAGTTTTGTTTTGTAAAGAATGGAATGAACTAGATGGCACAGATTGAACTAGATGGATTAAGATAGTTCATACTTCTGAGATTTTATAATTCTGTGATATTCAAAGTGTTATGACAATGACTAGGAGAGTGATTGATCTTTTAAGGATAGATTACCCTCAGAATTCTAAGTACTAAAAAAGTAGAGGCAGAAGGGATTTATAACTTGTTGAGTGCTAGAGTTGTGAGCCAATTGGAACCCTGGAAGCAAGATTTTAAAAGGAGATTTAGTCAGTCAATAAATGACAACTTTCCCCTGTTTTTTCCTCAAATTTATAAAAATTCTGAATTTAACATCACCAACAAACACAAAAATCACAAATACCAAAAAATTTAAAAAGATCTAAATCCTGCTAAGTATATATGTATATATGCATATGCACATATAAAGTATGTTTATATTTTGTTTTCTTCTGTGATATTATTTTACATGTTTATTCTTTCTGTCTCTCTGTCTCTGTCTCTTTCTCTGTTTCTCTCTCTCTCTATATATATATATATGTATGTACATATATATATATGTATATGCATATATGTCTCTCTTTTTCTTTCTCTTCTCTTATTCTTCACACTAGCTCATAAACTCCTTCCTATATGGAAATTCTTACCCCTTTTTTGTTTTATAAGACAAGATTCATTATACAAGTAAAGGAGAGTTACCAAATCCCACAAAATTCTGGCATTATCATTGGGGGGGTACATTAATGCACTATTCATGGAAAAGCTCTCCCTTTTAACAATAAGCATAGTTAAGCAATTAAAATAAATGTTTTGATTCCTTGAGAAAAAAAAAGAATTGTATTTTTATTTAATCTTTGTATCCTCTATATCCAGCACAGTGCCTTGTATCCAATAATTATTTAACAAATTTGTTGAATTAGATTGCAACTTTCTATGAGCCCTTGTTCATTTTAACCTCAATAGAATTGACAGTCACTTAAATTTTAAGGTGCCTGAGGAGAGGTGTTTGCTTTACCTGGTATAACATTTAATATATTACTTCTTATCTAAGCTTCTAAATTATTTAGTCATTTTTGGCTATTTTTCTGTTTATTAGCAAACATTGTGCAAGGACTATATTTAACTGGAGAAATTTAAACTCTTCCCAGACTTAGGTTTCTTTGGATTCAGTATTTCGATTTTCCTTTTGTTTATAGAAATCTTTTCCAGGTGGACAGAGGAGACCAGCATTTTATTTGCACAATGTTTCAAGGCTATTCTTTATTGCCTATGGGCTATAGTGTATCTCTGTCTGTAACCTTCTTTGGCTGTCTTCATAGAAGATGAAAAACCAACAGGAGTCTTGATGGGGAATTTCCCCCTACTGTGTAAGCACAGAAATTCATATTGGAGGAGGTTTGGGTAATATCCAGTCCTGACTCACTTCCACTGAAACAAGCTAGCTTTAAGCATAGCAAGTAGGTAACAGCTAATAGTCTTCACAGTATAGCCATCTATGATATAGTTACTGATCACTCACCCCTGCCAGGAGTGTACATTCCATTCCATGCTGACATGGAGAAGGATATGATTAATGCTTCTAACACAATTACATAGTTACCTAAAGTGGGACTCTAGCAATGTTCCAAGCAACCTTAATCACAGGGATCCCTTGCTGTGAAAGTATTTAAATAATTAAAAGTATTCCTCTGCTAACAAATCTCTAGGTAGTGAAATTTGTTATATTTATAACTTTTCCTCTTTCTTGATAAAAATCTTTAATTCAAGAGATAGCATCTATCTGTATCAAGGAAACATAGCTTTTTTTTTTTTTTTTAAACTTTCTACAAAGATAAAAGTTTTTGGCCTAAAGAGCTTCTCATGAAGACTCACAAATCTGACAATTATTTATTTGAATTCTTATTTTGACTCAGAAAGGCAAAATCTCTTAAAGGTTAAGATAAGAATGATTAATTGGGTCACATAAGGAAATATTTATATTTTTGTGTGAGATATATGAGGACTGGTTTTGCTTATAGGAAATGGATGGGGGAAAAAAGCAAAGGAGTAAATTTCAGTCAATCAGAATCTCTGGTGGAGAATGGGAATAGAAACAAGCAAATTTATATCAAACCTGAATGTGGCCTTGCTTGTTGTAGTACAAACTACAATAGGCAAGATCATACTCATTGGGCTACAGGCTCAGCATAAGAGGAAGTACATGATTTAGGGCAAGAGAGATCTTTGATCAGGAAGATAACACATACCCATATCAGAGAAGACCCTGAGTTAAAGGATCTATATACTGTAGGTCAGATTAAAAGGAAGGAAGATAATATTATAGTGCCAAAAGAAAGGGAATAGTGAAACTGAAAGAGGGAATATAAGATTTAGGTTGAGAAAAAACCTTGAAAAAGATTAGGAATATGACATGATAATAATATCAGATAAATGTTTCTTCCCTGTTCTCAAGGACATGGTAATAAGGGCCAATAACAAGGGATCTGTGTGCAAAAATAGTCTAGAAATGTGTCTAAAGATTTTCTGCATAGTGTAGTACTCTGAATAGCAGACACAAATCTGTCCAGATGCTCACATATTCTTATAGTGAAGATGGGTGATTTACCAACTACTGTAGCTGATTGAAAAATACCCCTTAAAATTATCTACCATCTTTGCTTTATAATAATTTTTTTAACATTTTTAAAATTAATTTTAAAATTATAACTTTTTTTGGACAGTATATATGCATGGGTAATTTTTTACAACATTATCCTTTGCACTCACTTCTATTCCAAATTTTCCCTCCTTCCCTCCACCAGGCAGTCCCATACATGTTAAATGTGTTATATCCTAGATACAATATATGTGTGCAGAAGCGAATTTATTGCTGCACAGGAAGAATTGGATTCAGAAGGTAAAAATAACCTGGGAAGAAAAACAAAAATGCAAACAGTTTACACTCATTTCCCAATGTTCCTTCTCTGGGTGTAGCTGATTCTGACCATCATTGATCAATTGGAACTGAATTAGATCTTCTCTTTGTTGAAGATATCCACTTCCATCAGAATACATCCTCATACAGTATCGTCGTTGAAGTGTATACTGATCTTCTGGTTCTGCTCATTTCACTCAGCATCAGTTCATGTAAGTCTCTCAAAGCCTCTCTGTATTCATCCTGGTGGCCATTTCTTACAGAATAATAATATTCCATCTTTGCTTCATAATTCATATTTATCTAGACACCATATGCTTATGAATGACAGTTTCTTGGGATCCTCAGCTAGGAGTTACAAGTATTATGGTCCTCATAATATGGATATCTCATTATAAATTTTTTAAAATTTTATTTAGAATTTTTTCCCACAGTATATATGTATGAGTAATTTTTAAAAATAATATTATCCCTTGTATTCATTTTTGCAAATTATCCCTCCCTCCCTCTACTCCCTTCCCTTGATGACAGGCAATCCCATACATTTTACATGTGTTATAATATAACCTAGATACAATATATGTGTGTAAATACCATTTTCTTGTTGCACGTTAAGTATTAGATTCCGAAGATATAAGTAACCTGGGTAGATAGACAGTAGTGTTAACAATTTACATTCATTTCCCAGTGTTCCTTCTCTGGGTGTAGTTATTTCAGTTGATGTAAGTCTCTCCAAGCCTCTCTGTATTCCTCCTGTTGATCATTTCTTACAGAACAATAATATTCCATAACCTTCATATACCACAATTTACCCAACCATTCTCCAATTGATGGACATCCATTCATCTTCCAGTTTCTAGCCACTACAAAAAGAGCTGCCACAAACATTTTGGCACATACAGGTCCTTTTCCGCTCTTTGGTATTTCTTTGGGATATAAGCCCAATAACAGCAATGCTGGGTCAAAGGGTATGCACAGTTTGATAACTTTTTGGGCATAGTTCCAGATTGCTCTCCAGAATGGTTAAATCAGTTCACAACTCCACCAACAATGTATCAGTGTTCCAGTTTTCCCACATCCCCTCCAACATTCATCATTATTTGTTCCTGTCATCTTAGCCAATCTGACAGGTTGTAGTGGTATCTCAGAGTTGTCTTAATTTGCATTTCTCTGATCAGTAGTGATTTGGAACACTCTTTCATATCTCATTATAAATTAATACATTGTTTTCCTATTTGTAATTTTTAAAATCTCCTGAGTTTAGGCAGTGTGAATTAGTCCTCAAAAACCAATTACGTCTGGAGAACTCTTAAAATCATAGGATTATATAATAGTGATGGAAGAAATCTTATAGGTATCAAGTCCATTTTGGAGATGAGGAAACTGAGTCTCAGAGGAATCAAGTGACATGCCTGGAATCACACAGTTAGTAAGTTAGTAAGTAGTAAGATAGGTTTCAAGCCAACATCTTCCTGATTTTATGCCAGCTCTGACTTTTGTACCATGCTGCTCCGGGTAACTGAAACTATTAAGCCAACAATTGGACTTTGCACTCTGATGACTCCATCTAGCCTTATTTATCTTTTCATACATATGTTAGTAAAGATGATAATTAATGAGTTTGGTGGCTCCAGAGCTATAGCTCTCAGAATTCACAGTAGAAATTTCTCAGTGGAGTTGATAATATTTTTGCCATAAGGATTCAAGCTTTCAGACAAATTATTGGAATGAACCATTCCATATATGTTGGGATCATATGGTCCCAGAAATGGGTCATGTAACTGAGATTGCAACTAAGCCTAGGATATTTGTCATGCAGTTGTATATTCAGGAGGAAACATCTCTAGATTGGTTGAGAGAATACTGAGGCAATATTTTGCATTCATTTAGAAGTTTCTTGAGAGGGAGACATGTATGGTTTCAGAGAGAGACAGAGACAGAGAGAAGCAAAGAGAAATAGATATACCTCTCATACAGTTAATAAGAATAATAATGAAATCATTTTAGGAATCTTCAAACTTCTCTTTGACTTCCATCTGGAAAATGTAATATTATTATTCCATAATCAAGTTTCAATCAGGTGAAGTTAATATAAACAGAAAACATTTAGTTGACCAAAAAGTTGCAGGAGGAATGGCCCTGATCCTTAACAATAAATAAAAAGGACTAAGGCATGCCTTTCTTCTAGGCAAACATAAACATAATGAAACAGAAAGCTAAAGTGATATAAGTGAGCATTTAAATTAAACAATATTATTTCCTTGTAATGTGGTAACATACCCCCAATGTCCACTTAAACCAGTACATTACATCTTGAGTCCCAGCTATCTCATGTAGTTTTCTTGCTCCTGGAAACATCATTCCTTGGATATTTTGGAATAGTCCTTGTTTTGAGTCATCTCTGAATGGGTTTCTCCTAGTAGATCTGCTTTTCTGTTTCCAAGCCACTTGTATAAATTATTAATTAATTAATTAATTAAGTAATTCTGTTAAAATATGCCAGAAACAAGTTTCAACATAATTTGACACAACCTTCTAATTTGCTTTTTCAATAAAAATCTGATTCAAAACTTATGGATATAATTTTATTAACACCAGAGCTATAGAAACAACAAATAAAGAATCCCAAAATCACCTGAAAAGAGATCTTTGTTTTTTATATACAACTTCTTTTTTCTGTCTCTACCCAAACCCTATATCTGATAGGGACAGTGTCATCAAGAGGCTGAAGGAAAAATCTTAAAATGCCTATAAAAATCTGATTTGTACACTGAGCTCTTCTGTCTCTTAATAAAAAGATGCTTCAAAATAGAAAAAAGGACAACAATAATTTCAAAATTCTTTTTAAATTATTAATGCAATTTTGAGACCCTGCTAAAACACATTCAAGGGAAGCCAATCACACACACACACACACACACACACACACACACACACACACACACACGCACATGTATATATATATGAATTTGTATGTATACATCTCAGTTCTTAGAGAAAACAAGTTAATGTTACTGCTTTCTCAAAGTTTACTACTCTAATAAATTAAAAAAAAAACTTTTCCATCTTTGTCAAATCTCACTATTTTGAGGACATATATTATCCATATATCATCCTGAAGAATAGGCCTAATCTTATATATGAATACATATAACTATTAGTGAGGATTTGGCAAGCCCAAGAACCCATTTATCTAGTTGCTTAGGATATGGAGTTGACTACAAAATCGGATTAAAAATAAAAAGATGTTTCATATTTTGTCCTATTATGGAAACTCAGATGTTTTAGCAATCTATTCATTAGTAGATTTAGTATTACAATAGGAAAACTTGCACAGTTTGCTTGTTCTGAATACAGAAATTTGCTATTAAAGGAAAAAAAAAGGAGGGACATGGTTGTAATGATATCAAAATTGTCCCTTCAAGGAACAGATATATCTGCCATAAGCCATAACAGATCTGCCATCTTTAGTTCTTTTGATTCCAGGAATGCATCATATTTAACAATCAATCATGCAATAAGGTTCTACATTATTCACAGATTATCAAGAACAGGCTCAGAATGAACCAGGTGGGAAAATTTCCTATTCAGAAAGGAAATAACATAATGGGGAAACTGAATCAAGAGAATCCTACCTTTGTCTATTCAAGCTCATCCCCTTAACTTTATCACACACACACACACACACACACACACACACACACACACATATCCACTTGTGACAATCTTCAAACTATACTGATTCTGGTCAACACATGGCACTCCCCTTGAATGATGAACTATTGGCTCAATAACAATTGAGACTCACAAACCTGAAATCAAAACTCAAAACAATATCAAATTACACTCCCCAAAGATTTAAATTCATTTTTCAATAATTGTTAACAATGAATACATAGAAGGACATTTTATTTTTTTCATTCATAAATTAAAAATGATCACACTCTGGAGTTTCATATATATGATGAATACATAATAGTTGATTTAAAAATCACATAAAAAGCTGACCATTATAAGCCTTCATTTTGTACTTCCTAGTAACCATAGGGCAAAAATAAAATCTCTGAAGGTAAGATCTATTGTTAGTGAGTTGTCTCAAACATGTAGTTTCAATACATACTATTCATTAACAGTACAATTTTATTATTTCTGTAAGTAATAGTCAATCTGTCACAAAAACTCACTCCATACTATATGTAAACTTGTTAGTCCTCCCTCTCTTCCCCACCTCCTCTCTTTACCCACCACTACTCCTCCCCCACCTCCCCTTTTATCCCTTCCCCCACCAACTTTGGCTGGGAGTGGATCTAGTTTCTCAAACTTCATTATTGTAAAATGTGACAACATGCAGACAGCAGGTCTGATAAGATCTTATGACCCTGTTCAATGAAAAGGCCCCCAAACTTTATCCATTTTAAAATAAAACATACCCAATTAAATATTTAAGAGTCTTCAAAAACTCTGACCACATTCTTCAATCACTCAATTCAAATGTAACAGTATCCAGATTAAAAGGGAAGTTATTTTCATAATGATCCAATTTCAACATTCTTTGGGCATCATTTTTCAGTTAACAGCGATTCTTTTGTGATAGTTACCCAAAATTCATGATACAAAAAATTTAGAAGTGTAACAATAACATAAACGATATAAGGGGTTTATCAAAATTCATAATTCAAAAAATTTAGCAGTCTAACAATAACATGAACAAGATAATGAGTTTTTAAAATATAACAAACTTTTTTATTAATCAAATAATAAACATTCATTTGACTGCTATTCTTGAATCCTTTCAGATAGAAAATTCACTATATATAACTTTGGCAGTCTTTACTGGTTACATTCAAAATACTATAGACCACTCATACTCAATGAAAAATAATAATAGCTAAGATTTTATGTACAGTGCTTATCATGTGCCAAGAACTGTGCTAAGCACTTTACAATTATGATGTCATTTGATTCATACAACAACTCTGGTAGGTAAGTGCTGTCATTATAATTTTTATAGATGAGGTAAATAGAGGTGAAAGTAATAGCTTAAGGCCACACAGTTAATGAAATTCTGAGAATGGATTTAAACGCAGGTTATTCTAATCCATGTATTTTTCTAAGCATATTGCCTTAATGACAAATTAACAAATTTCTTTCACAAGTTCTGATTTACCATAATTACGCTTTTACAATGCTAATTAATTACTATACTTTTTCAGCAATTGGAAAATTGTTAAACCTTAATTTGGAAATTTACAATAAGGATTACCTTTGACTTGCAAAGTTTTATTTCTAATTAGATTATAAATCCATGAATTTCTACAAATCAGAGAAGAAGGGAGAGAGAAAATAAATGTCCCCTCTTATCTGACTTTGCCTCTGCAATCTCCATCCTCTCCAGAGTTGTGAAGGCAGAGAGAAAAAAATTCACAATGTTTCTCCTCATCTTCCATTGAAAGCTTTATCAAAAATTAGTAAGAGTAAATTCTCATTCTCTCTCTCTCTCTCTCTCTCTCTCTCTCTCTCTCTCTCTCTCTCTCTCTCTCTCTCTCTCTCTCCCTCTTTATCTCTGTATATCTCTGTCTATGTTTCTCTGTCTGTCTGTCTTTCTCTGTCTCCGTCTCTCTCTCTCCCCACCCAGATTTTTGAATTTGAAAATTCTGCCCCAATGCATAAACAATCTATTTTTTCCCCTCTATTCTAGTTCTTCATGTTTGGTTTTTAGCATTCATGGCTGACAATAATCAAAGGTCCAATATTTTTAGCCAAATTTGTTTCTCAAAATTATCTAAGTACTGAATCTAGTATGAACTATGGACATCTCTGCTTGCATAGGCAGCTTTATAGTATCCCAAGTTTTGAATAGCTTATCTAATGGGAAGTTAGCAGGAGACTCACTCTCTGCCAATTACATTGATATACATATCCCTTTGTCATTTATCCCTCAGTAATCTAATATTGGGCAAAGACTAGTACTCTCCCTGACGCCATTTCTACATGTTCCCTTTCCCTTCCTTATGGACAAATGAGAGAGAATATCTTTTGAGTTTAAGATTTATTTCTCTTTACCCTTACTGAGTTTGGTTAGTTTTATTCAACAACTTCATGTCTAATAAATAGGGAAATCCACTCCGACCCATGATTGGACAAAGGTCTAAGTGCCAGCTGAAATGGAATAGGCTCACTGGATGATAGTCATGTGAACAAAGGGACCCCTGGCTAATTTGCCAAATTGCTAAAAGGATTTCTTTATATGGACCTCATCATAATTAAAAAAGCAAATTAGGGAAAAGAAAGTTAAGAAGAGTTTATTCAGCTCACCAAGGCAATTAGTAGTAGAATTGTGACTGTCTACATTCAAATTGCATGCTGCTTTATAGAGAGGAATAAAGAACTCTCATATAAAGGAATTCCACATTTCAATGAGGAGATAGGGTTAATACTTCCTCAGCCACTTTGTTAGTATTTGTGTTGGTACATGTATCAATGAGAAGATGGGGGAGGTGAGCACTTCTCATGTAAACTAACCGCCATGTACTCAAAGTCTAAAGGAGGTTTTTAAAAACAGTTATTTAAACTGACCCAGAACAATGTCAATACTTTATTTCTTTAAGTACAATATTATTTCACTGCAATTGTTTATCTTGACTTTGTTCAGTCATTCCCCAATCAATGGGACCTTACTTTCTTATTCTTTGTCATCCCAAAAAAGAACTGCTATAATTTTGTAAACATGGGTATACAGAGTTTTATAGTCCTTTGGGCATAGCACTAAATTGTTCTCCAGAATGGTTGGACCAGTTCATAGCTTCACCAACATTTCCTTTAGCATTTGTCATTTTCCTTTTCTGCCAGTCAATATTAGTCAATCTGATAGGTGTGAGGTAGTGTCTCAGAGTTGTTTTAATTTACATTTCTCTAATAGTAACTAGATCCTCTATCCACTGTGCCATGTAGGTGCCCCCATAAGGTACATCTTATCAGAGAAACTTCTTGTAAATTTCACTCCATCTTCACCCCCAGTTTCTTGCCTTTCTTCTTATTTTGGCTGCATTGCTTTTTGTTTATGCAAAAAACAATTTTTTTTTGTTTTTTATGCAATCAAAATTATACAGTTTCTCTCCAGTAATCTTCTCTTGTCTCTTGTTTGGTCATAAACTCTTCCTTTATCCATAAATCTGACAGGAAATTCCTTCCTCACTTCCCTAATTTGCTTATCCTATCATCTTTTATGTCTAAAGCATGAATTTATTTTGACCTTATCTTGGCATGTGGCATAAGATGTTAGTCTGTATCTAGTTTCTGACAAGTTGCTTTCCACCGATTTTTGTCAAATAGTTAATTCTGGTTTTCAAAGCTTCAGTCTGGATTTATCAAACACTAGATTGCTCCAATCATTTATTTCTGACTGTTATGTATCTAACTGATTCCATTGATCAACCACTCTATTTCTTATGCAGTAATAGATTGTTTTGATAGTTATTGTTTTGTAGAATAATTTGAAATCTGGTACTATAGGCCACATTCTTGCTTTTTTCCCAGTGATTCCCTTAATTTTCTTGATCATTTTTTTGTTGTTGATTATAATGTTGTTTACAGATGAATTTTGTATTATTTTTTCTAGCTCTACAAAGCAATTCTGTGGCAGTTTCATTGGCATGGCACCAAATAAGCTATTTGCTTAGATAGTATTGTAATTTTTATTAAATTGGCTCAACCAACATAATAGAAATTGACCACAAGAAAATAATATTTCTCCAGTTGTTTATATCTGTCTTTATTTTTGTGTTCATATAATTTCTATATGTGTCTGGGCAAGTAGACTTCCAAGGTTATTATATCTCTGTAGTTATTTTAATGAAATTTCTTTTTCTATACCTTCCTACTTGGTTTTATTGGTAATATATAGAAATGCTCATGTATGTAGGTTTATTTTATATCCTGAAACTTTTCTAAAATTGTTAATTGTTTCAACTAATTTTTGATTGATTATCTAGGGTCCTATAAGTATAATATCATATCTACAAAAAAGTGGTAGTTTTATTTTCTCTTTTAATTCTTATGCCTTCACTTTCCTTTTCTTGTCTTATTACTATAACTTCCATTACTTGCATGATACTCCCTTTGTTTTATTTTATTTTTATTTTTTTTTGCAAGGCAGTTGGTGTTAACTGACTTGCCCAGATTCACACAGCTAGAAGGTATTAAGTGTCTGATATTGTATTTGAACTCAGGTCTTCCTGACTCCAGGGAAAGTGCTCTTTCACAACTTAGATGCCCCTATAATTATATAATTAGACAATCAACTAAAAACTAGTTGAAACAATGAAGGACAAACAACAACCTCTGAATAAAGCTATATATTTCCATACTGTATATATATATATATATATATATATATGTTGCTGTTGTTTAGTCATTTAGTCATGTCTGACTTTTTGTGACCTCATGGACATTAAGGCTCTTTTGTGACATTGTTGGTAAGTTTGGGGACAGCAATTTCAGTTGAGTTATTAGATCAGAACCCATACTTTAAAGAGTTGAGGGCTGAATAATGAGAAGAAGTAGAGATATCAAATATTGGCAGCTTTTTCAAAGAGTTTAGTTGATAAACCTTTTTGTCTAAGAATTTATGAAGTTGTGCATCCATTTAAATTTACTTTTCTAATTTTCTTAACAAATATATTGGAATGGTTTGCCATTTCCTTCTCCGTGAATCTCCATTTATCAGAACTTTCCACTATAATCTGTGTTGGGTAACTGAATTGCATAGTTCATAATTTCAATGAACTAACTATGCAAACCCCTCTTGTCAGGCAAGGAGGGCCTAGAAATATTATAAATGTATTTACTGTCTTTCCTATCAAAATGGAAGATCCTTCTGAAGAAGATTATTTCATTCTTTGTTCTTGTATTCTCAGTATTTGGTACATTTGTTGTTTAGTCAATTGTTCCTTTTTGACTTAACTTCGCAAAGATACTAGAGAGTTTTGGCATTTTCTTCTGCAGCTCATTTTACAAATGAGAATATTGAGGCAAACAGAGTTAAATGACTTTTCCATGGTTGGATTTCAACTCAGATCCTCCTAAATACAGGGCCATTGCTCTATCCACTGTTCACCTAATATGTAATAGTAGGCTCTCAATACATGTGTATTGGTTGAATTGTGTTAAAAAGTTAGATAGGTCACAAGGCACAGGAGAGAGCAATGTAACAGATGGGAAAAAAACATATACAGAAACACCATCTGGGTGATTAATGGTGTCAAAAGCTTTGGAAAGACCAAAGAGAAAGGAGGCTGAGAAAAGGCTATTAGATATGGTAGTTAAAAGCCATAGTTGAGTTTGAAAAGAGCAGTCTTAATGAAGCTGGAAATCATATCTCAAAGAATTAAGATTGTACTTTTTTCAGAGTTGGCAATAAAAGAAAAGAAATGTGGTACAGTAGAAATACTGCAATCAGTGCAGTGGTTCTGCAACCAGAGGACCTTAGTTCAAGTGTACTCCTGATATTTGCTATCTATGTGACTTTGAACAAATTACTCAGACTCTGAAGAAGGGCTCAGTTTCTTCATATGTAAAGTAAGGTGGTTGAATTAATTGACCTCTGGAATCCCTTCTTGCTCTTTGTCATCCTGTGAAAGAAGGGGAACTTGAGTCGATATAGGGTCAATGAAAGTATTTTAAGGATAAGCACACCTCACTATGTTTGTAGGAAAAGACATAAAAACCTGTAGAAAGGGAACTCTTGAAGTTAAGTGAAAAGAATGCATTGATGGGAATGAGTTGGAGAGAATAGGAAAAGATGGTATCAATGGCATAAGCGGAGGGCTCTGGCAAGGAAATGGACCATTTCATCTTCCCAAACAGGAGGGAGGAAAAAGAAAATAAATGAAGATTTAGACATTTTTAGGTATGTAAAGGGACTGGAGAAGAATTTTGTACTTAGGCAGTATTTTTGTGGACAAAATGAAAGAACAAGCAATTGTCCTAATGATTTAATTAAGGTACATTGCTAATACCAATCATTCCAAGGAAAACCCACCTATTTTTTCTTCACAGGAGATAACTGCCTCAACCATTCCCTTCACTTTGCTAGAGTAGATATAGCCTAGGGTCTTGGCAAGAACAAGATGGTTTTGTGCTAATTAGAAAAAGAAGAAATAAGCAGCTGTTTTTTTAAAGTGCTTTGAACAGCACTCTAGAGAGCACATTAAATAGCCAAAAAACCAAAGCAAAAATGTACATTATTAAGATCATATCCATTCAAAAGGCAATTGTTCACCATTAGTTCCAAAAAGAATAGAGTTTAGATTCCCAGAATTCATCATGCCAAGTCTTTGCTTTCCAAGTTTTCCTCCTTGCTCTTCGCCTCTTTGCTTTACAAATTACACATTACAGTTTCATTCCATCAGATGTAAGTGATATTTATAGGAAATGCTGAGTATTGCCAATGAGTGAATAGTTACATTAAACACATTTTAAAACAACCTTTTCTCACAGTTGTTTATAATAACCTCTCAAAAGTCTGAAATTAAAATCTGTTTCCTATCCAGCCTTTCTCTGATCACACCTCCCTTTTCCCCATTGATTAAAGTCAAAAGCTTGCCCTTGAATCTGCTTCAACTGCCTTGGCCCACCACACTCAAATACTCTGTAGCTAATTATCCCAATCCCTGAATATTAGCCCTTCTTCTTGTCTTCCTGGGTTTCCTTCTCATAGTTCATGCTCACTGGGTACTTTCTCTCCAAAAGTTTATTCTGTCATGCTCCAACCTCATTCCCATCCCCAAAGGACTAACTCTTTTCTTTCTTCTGTCTCTGATTTTCTAACTCTTGTCCTGTACTCCCTAAATTTTTGGCAACAGAACATTCAAAAAATTAGCCTTCTCACCAGAAATGTAACCCAGAATTTTTTCACATGGCACAAAAAAAATTAGGAAGAGTGGGATATTGGTACTGCAAAGGATAGAGTTGATTGCAAAACAGTCTTGCCTGGAGAAGTATGTTCTCTAGAGATTCAGTTCTTTGCCTTTGTGGATATGAAGGGAAGGGTAAGCTTAGGAGTTAGATACCATTGTGATGGGACCCTGGTAAGGGTAACATTCCTTATTATGGAAGGCTGGTAGAGGAGGTTCAATGAACTATGAATATGGTATTTTACCTAAGAAGAAGGAAATTCCATTTCCTGTATTTCAGGACCCTACGGTAAAGTCCCATTTACTCTATGTTACTTAGGTTTTGTTCTCCTTATCTCACAAGCTATTCTGTACTCCAAGACTATTATTACATTTCAGGCTACAGTATGGATGCAAGATGGCTTCAAAATTGTATCTCTATTAGATGAGAACAAAAAACTGGTTTTATTTGATATTTTCATTTTTCCCCATCTGAGCAGAGTAGGCCTGCACATAATATCTACTGTTCAAAGTGAAGTTGAAACTTGTTCTACTTATATAAAATAATAGCACTTAGAGCTGGGACAGCTAGATGGTACAGGGATAGGGCACTGAGCCTAGAATCAGGAAGACCTCAGTTCAAATGCAGTCTCAGAAACTTACTAGCTTGATAAGGGCAAGTCACTTAATTCTGTTTGCTTCAGTTTCCTCATCTGTAAAATGAATTGGAGAAGGAAATGGCAAACCGCTTCAGTATCTTTGTCAAGAAAACCCCAAATGGGATCACAAAAAGTCAGACAAAACTAAACAACAATAAGAAAGATTTAGAGCTAGATGAGACTGTAGAGATCATCTTGTTGAGCCTTTTTTTGTTTTATAGAAACTGAAACCCCAAAATATTAAATAACATATCCTGTCACACAGAATATTTAGCAGAGCTGAGATTTTAATCTAAGTTTTCTGATTCCAAATCCAATGTTTTTGTTCTATGATTGAATAATATGGAATACAAGGGGGAGACAAATAGGTTCCTTAACATTTGGGAGATTTGGGCAAGTTACCTACCATGTCTACAACTTTATCCAGAGTTACCAAACCCTCAGTTGACATTTCACCCAGTCAAAAATCTGTGCCAGCAGTTTTTCTCAGAGAATATTTCTGACCCAAGGGTTTAGGCAGAAAGGAGTATTTTTAGGCCAAGAAAAGTCAGCTCTGTGCAGAATTATCACCATTTCCCTCACACCCATCATGTTCCATCCATTTCTGCAAAATCTACAAAAACTCTATTTGAGGGTGAGTGGGTGGGAAGGGTGGGGAATGCATATAGTAGCAAAAAAATTGCTTGTTGGGGAGAAAAAGAATGGGATGGAGGGAGGGGTATTCTTGTCTTCTCAGTACTTGGAGGCATATTATTGTGTTCTATGGGGGCTTGTGAAAAATAGCTATACAAATATTTCTTTGGGAGTACTTAGTTTTTCTGAATAACAAAATTCATTTGCATGAATTTATTTCTTGTCAAAATACTGATAAGCATACAAAGCCTTGCTCAGCCTAAGCTTAGTACAGAAACTCACCTTTCCATAGTTAATATATCTCTTCAACATTTGCTGATCTCTACTTCACACTTCTATTTTCTTAAAATTCAAAAAACTTTTGATTCTATGTATCCCAACATCTCCACATTTTTTTTTGCTGAGGCAATTGTGGTTAAGTGACTTACCCAAGGTCACACAGTTAGGAAGTGTTAAGTGTCTGAGACCAGATTTGAACTCGGGTCCTCCTGACTTCAGGGCTGGTGCACTATCCACCACACCACCTAACTGCCCCTTCACATTTTTTTAAAGGAAGCAGAGGAAATTCATCTTCCTTCTATGTTACCTTATACTAAAGCTAAGGGAAGTACTTTCTTCTCCTTTTTAGATGGTAATTCCATCTCCATCAAGTCCTCTCTAGGATTTGATCCAAAAGGATTCTGATCTTTATATATACACATATGTAATATCTTAAAATTTGAACATATCTTCAGGGTTATTTCTGATATTTGCCCAATGCATGAATCCTTTCTATGATATGGGTCATAAATGGTCTTTCAGTCTCTGCTTGAACATGTAAGTTCCTTCTTTCCATTCCTTTCCCTGTTCCTTTCTCACTTTGAAAAGCAGCCTGATCTCAAGTCAGATTTTTTAAACCCAAATGAATGCCATTTTAACTCAACTTTCCTAATTCAAATTTATTTCAATTTCAATTCTAAAATCATTTATAATGTAAAGATCTACCCTGTGCAAGACACCGTCATGGGTACTACAAAGTACAAAGATGAAATATGATTCAATTATTGTAGAGTTTGAGTCATAGGCAGAATGAATGAAAATGCATTATTAAACACATATTTTTTGCAAAGCACTGTCCTAAATGATAAGGAAGATAGAAAACCAGAGCTATTTCTTGATTTCGAGGAGTTCCCTTTCTAATGGGAAATTAACACATGTAGAAGGTTTTATTTGCAAGCACAATAGAAGGGTCATATGGACCTGAAAGGAAAGTGGCAAAACAGATGTTAATGCCTTTTCTTTACTATAATTTACACTGATAAAGGCTCATCAGTTTCTGATGTTGAACCATTTGGCAATGTCAAGGAAAAGCTTAATTTTATGTATCTTCAAAAGATATAGTTGTGGTGTCTATGGAAGCAGTTGCCAGACTGCGTCTCCACAGGGCTTGCTTCCCAAGCTTATGGATGCCTTGGTGTTGCCAAAACTCATGGATTCAGGATTCTGAGCAGTCTCCATCAGAATTTATGGAGAGATGGTAGCACAGGTAGAGACAATGGTTTGACTTTTCTGGTACATACTGCTTCTTGTCTGTCAATATAATTACTGCCTCAGATAGGTTGGCTTTCCTGCCCTGTGGGTAGCACTTGGTTGGAAGTGGTGAGAATAACTGTCCCCTTCTTCACAAATTCTGCTTCCCTTGATAACAAATGTGGGAAACTAGGCTAGAAATAGAACCAGATGTCTGTTGGGTACTGCTCTTCCCAGGGCTCCTGTAGCCATCTGCCTGCAAGTGGCAATTGATCAATTGTTTCTGGTGGTGATGAGGAGAGTAGTAGAAGCCTTTTCCACAATGATTTCTCTCCTCAATGAAGGTTGCTGAGACTGGGCTAGAAGCCAGTCTGATGGTTTGGGAGGCAGAGCTTTGAGGTATTTCCATCCAGGTCTGAAGGGACATGATGGTTAAGGTGGAAGAGGTAGCTCAATTTGCTTGGAATATGCTGCCTCTTATTTTTTTCCCCAGGGGATACTACTGCTTCAGGGAGACTATTCTGCCTGCTTATGAGAGTACAGTATGGCAGAGGAAAAAAATGAAGAAAGCATTCCTGCACATTGGTAACTTGTTAACTTTCTACATTATAGCAGAGAAGATATGTTTGTATCTATATGTTTGTCTAATAGAATGTAGCTATGTAGGTTAACCACTCTAAAGATGTTCTCACTTGGAGAATAAAGGCAAGTTGCTAAGACTGGGCTGGAATTTTCTCTTTTGTAGGGGACTCTATTTCAAATTTTCCTGCCACCCTTCATACCTATAGAATTTTTTGTAAACATGTGAAGTGCTTATGGACATTGGCTTTGCCTTTGTGATAGCCTTATGCATTATTGAGACCAACATTCCTGGAAGGCTATGGTCACTAAACAATAAAAGCATAGAAATCAACATTTTAAGATATTTAACATTAATACTTACCAAGATTTCTATTTTCCTTGTAGATTTTTTTTTCCTGGAATTGAAGGGAAGGAAGAATGAGATTCCAGGTGGAAAAGATAATTAATGTGGTTAATAAGAAATTGAAGCCTCAAAAATGCAATAGAATTTTATATACTAATAACAAAATCTAAGCTGCTAGAACAGAAAGGGAAATTACATTCCAAATAACTACAAAAAGCACAAAATATCTAGGGATCAACCTACTAAAACACATAAAATATTTTTATCGATTTAGTTATAGAATATTCTGAATAAAGAAATTAAATAATGGAGAAATATCCAGTGCTCATGGCTAGACCATGCCAATATAATAGAAATGAAAATATTTCCTAAATTAATTTGAAGCTTTAATACTACACAAATCAAATTACTAACAGGATACTTTATATAGGGCTTCAATTAAAATAACAAGAACATCCATTTAGAAAAAAAAAAAAAAAGGTCTAGAATATCCAGAGAAATTAAGAAAAGAGGAAGGAGGAGGGAAATAGCACTTCCAAACATCAAATTTCCAGGATAGTACTTCAATGATTCAAACTATTGTAGAGCAACAGTCATCAAAACTATCTGGTGTTAGTTAAAAAAAAATAGATAGAACAAAGGGATGGACTAGGAAAGGGAGAATGAAAATAATGGAATTCAATATTCAATGTTCAATAAACTAAAAAATATAAAATATTTAGGAGAGAACAAACTACTTGATAAAAACTGTTGGGAAAACAATTTGGCAAGAATTAAGCTTAGACCAATACTTATGCATATTCCACAATACATTCTAAATGTATTAATAGTTATTATTAATATTAATTATATTACATATGTATAATGTTATATTAAGTATATATGTATAATATTGTATTAATATTAATGATTAGTCTATTAAAATTAGAAGAGAAGCAGATCAAATGCCTCTTTCAGTTATGAGTAGGAGAGGTATTGTTAACTAAACAATGGATAGAATTAATTACAGAAGATTAAGTTGAAAAGTTTCTGCACAAACAAAATTAGTATACTTAGGATAAGAAACAAAGCAGTTGAATGGGAATAAACTTTTTATTAATCTTCTCCGATAAGGATTTGGTATCCAGGATTTAGAAACAATTTAAAAACAAATTAGAAACATGATTTACATATATATGTATACATATATATATGTGTATATATATATATATATATATATATATATATATATATATATATATATATACACACACATACACACACACACATTAATACACAAGGAAGCTGGATAGAATGTTGGGCTTGAAGACAAAAATACTTGGGTTCAAATTCAGCCTCAGAAATTTACTAGCTAGATGACATTGGACAAGTCATTTATCTCAGTTTCCTCATCTATAAAATGAGCTAGAGAAGAAAATAGCAAACCATTCCAATGTCTTTGTCAAAAAAAATCCTCAAAATGAGGTCACAAAGAGGACACAACTGAAAACAATTATACAATAGCCCACACATACATACATATAAACATGCATCCCATCCAATTAGTCTTCTATCCTTGTTCTTCAGTGCTGAATTTCTTGAAAAACACTTCTACTCTGATGATTTAATTTTCTTAATACAAGTTTTCCTTCAACCCTTGCAAATTTGTTTTCTGGTTCTATAATTTTTATCAAAAATATTCTCCTCAAAGTCTACAATAACCTCTTAATTGTCAAATCCAGTGACCTTTAACTTCTTGTCCTTTCATTTTTCTGTAGCTTTTAATACTGACAATTCTTGGCTTTAGAGAGTCACTCTTCAATTTTCTTGCTACCTTTATGATTGACTTGTCTGAGTCTCTACATCTTTTTAACCTTTTAAATGGATATTGCCTGAGATTCTATTGTTAATATTCTTCTCTTTCTCTCTAAACTCTGTATTTTGGAAATCTCATTTCCTCCTATAACTTTGCTCTGTGCAGATGATCCCCAAATCTATCTCTACCCTTGACCTCCCTTCTAAGCTCTTTATTGACATATTCCCAACAGCTAAAAGAATCTATGAGATGTTTCTCTGACACCTCAAACTTAACATAATTCATCCAATATATTATCTTTTCCCCATGCTTTCCTTCTGATTCTGCTATTTTTTTTTTTTTACCAATGATAGCACCCAGTATCTTCATCTTCAGTGTTTGCAACTTTGGTGTTATCTTCAACTCAGCTCTCTTTCTTACTTTTTATACAGGAATACCTTGGAGATGTTGAGGGTTCAGTTCTAGACCACTGCAAGAAACAAATATAGCAATAAAGCAAGTCACATAAATTTTTTTGTTTCCTAGTGCTTATAAATATTATGCTTACACTATACTGTAATTTATTAAATATGCAATAGTATTATTTCTTAAAAATTAGTATAACTTAATTTTAAAATACTTTATTGCTTAAAAATGCTAATAATCATCTGAGTCTTCAGTGAATCATAAACTTTTTGCTGGTTGAAGGTCTTGACTCATTATTGATGACTGCTAATTGATCAGGATGGTAGTTGCTAAATGTTTGAGTGGCTTGTGGCAGTTTCTTAAAATAACACACAATGAAGTTTGCCACATCTATTTATTCTTCCTTTTATGAAAGATTTCTCTGTAACATACAATGCTGTTTGATAGTATTTCATCCATAGTAGAACTTTTTTTTTTCAAAATTGGAGTAAATTCTATGAAATCTTGCCACTGCTTTATCAACTAAGTTTATGTAATATTCTTCAGTATTGTTGTGTCAGAGGAAATAGAGAGCCCCAAAGAAAGGGAGAAAGATGAAATGGTCAGTTGGTGGAATAGTCAGAAGTCACACAACATTCATAGATTAAGTTCTCCATCTTATGTAAGTGCACCTTTTGGGGTGCCACAAAACAAGTATGATAGGAACATCAAAGATCACTGATCACAAAATGTTATAACATATAATGATAATGAAAAACTTGGAAATAATTGTAGGAATTACCAAAATGTGATGTGGAGACCTGATGTGATCACATGCTATTGGAGAAATGGTGCCAATAAACTTGCTTAATGCAAGGTTGCCACAAAACTTCAAATTATTTTTTAAAAATGAAGTATCTGAAAAATGTAATAAAATAAAGTGCAATAAAATGAGGTATGCCTGTATATGATCTGCTTTTAAGTCTTATGTGTGTGTACATCTCATTTTGTACATGATTTATCATTAGTTCTCTTAAGTCATAAAAGGTCATTTTTAAATGTCTTTATTTTATATTTTACCTTAATTTTCTCCTGAATCTTTCTTCTTTCCCCACTTAGAGTGCCATCTCTTGTAACAAAGATTTTTTAAAAGAGAGAAAAAAATTAGCATTTCTTATAGCATAGTAGCATACTACCTGCATTCATGTACCAAAATTTTATTAGTCATTCTCTAATCAATGGACATCTATTTTATTTCTAGTTCTTTGCTATCACGAAATTGCTGCTAGAAATCTTTTGTGTGTTTTCCTTTTTGTCAATGACCTCCTTGGGGGTATATACCTAACAGTGCTATCTTTGGGTCACAGGTTATGGGTATTTTAGCTATTTTATTTGCACAATTTCAAATTGCTTTCCAAAATGGTTGAATTAAGTCACATTTCAATAAACAGTGCACTAGTGTACCTGTCATTCTAAAATCCTTCCAACACTAACTATTCTCATCTTTTGTCATTTTTTCCCAATTTATTGGCCATGAGGTGAAACATCAAGAGTTATTTTGGTTTTCATTTCTTTAATTACAAGTAATCCAGATCATTCTTTTTTAGGGTTACTAATATTTTGCAATTCTTTTTAATAAACGTTCATATCCCTTGACCAATTATCTTTTAGAGAATGTCTTTTGGTCTTAAATATTTGTTAATTGTCAAAATATTTTTTATATTAAACCTTTATTCAAGAATGTTGATACAAGGCTGTTGGTTTTCCCCTCAGGAGACCTTTCTATTTTAGCTATTAGTTTAAAAGTTCTAAAACCTTTTTTTTAAAAAGCTTTTTCATGTAATCAAAAATATATTTTTTTTATCTTTTGCATTTTCCTTTCTACTTTGGCAAAGAATGCATGTAGCAGTAAAAGGTATGCAATCTAATTCTCTTTTTCTCATGGTATGATCTTTTATATTAAAGTTATATCATTTGAATTAATGTGTAATATGTATAACATATTGATCTATGACTTATTTTGGACTGGCTGCTTTTTCATTTTTTCCCTAGCAGTTTAAATCAAATAAGGAGGGTTTTTTTCCTAAGTAATTTATGTTTTGAGGTTTATTAAACACTGGGTTATTAAATTCCATTATTTCTGATTCTCCCTTGGCTGGTCTCTTTCATTGATATATATTTTTTTTATTTTTCAAGCAAATGGTTTTTATGATTGATATTTTATAATAAGATGTGAGGTCTGGAAGTGATATTCCCTCTTCATTCCTACCCTTTTTCATTATTTCCCTTGATACTCTATATCTTTTATTCCCTCAAATAAGTTTTGTTATTTTATCAAGTTCTATAAAGTGTCTCTTTGATAATTTGATTGGTATGGCATTAAGACTAAATTAACTTTAGTAGTTTTATCGTTTTATTATCTTGGCATAATCCAGTCATAAGCAATGAATATTCTTCCAACTATTTAAGTTGTTTATTTCTTTAAGGACAATTTTGTAATGAAATCTGCACAAGTATGGGGTGTGCTTTAGTAGAATGGCTCCCAAATATTTTATTTATAACAAATATTATAGTTATTTTGAATAAAACTTCCCTTTCTATTATTAATTTTTGTGTTGGTTATTATTATATAGAAATGCCGTAATGTGAAATTTTGCTGAAGCTATTATCTTAGTTTCTTAACTGATTCTCTTGGATTTTTAAAGTAAATTATTGTGTCATCAGCAAATATAGAATTTCAGTACATTTTAACAATTATTTTTCTTTATTAACTTTCTTCTTCTTACCCTCCTCTCCCCAACTCATCCTTCATTGAAACTAATCTTCCTTCTACATAGATCATGTTGTCCTGCCAACACTCTGTTTAAAAAAGTCAGAACCCACCAAACTTCTTTGTTTAATATTCAAGTATCTCTATAATCTGGTACCATCCTACCTTTCCAGTCTTATTTTATTTTAGTCCAGGGAGCACTCTGCTCTAACCAGATGGGACTATCTCTTGAGCTGCTCCATTATGCTTTCCTACTTTCACATTTGACTCTTAATTGTTTATGAATGATCTTTCTTTCCCATCCTCACTTTTAAAAACAACTACCATTTTGCAGAAGTTAGAGAGAGTGTTGGAAGTGGAATCAGGGAGAACTGAGCAAAAAAATGTAATCTCAAATACTTACTTAGCTGAGTGCCCCTAGACAAGCCATTTAAACTCTGTTTGCCTTCAACTACTGTAGAAGGAAATGGCAGTCCAGTATCTCTGGAAAAAAAACTCCATGAACAATATTGGTGTGCTATGGTCCACAGGGTCACAAAGAGTCAGATGTGAGTGAGCAACAACAGCAACAATAGCCCATCAGTTTATGAGGAAGGTCAGTGATATCCTTAACAATTGTGCATTGTTGTTTTTTTTTAATGTGCAAATGATTCTAATATGTAAAGCATAGCAGCATGTTAAAATAAAACACGACTGCTTTTTCACCTGATCATTGCCATGGAAATCTAAACACTTCATCTTCTCTTCTCAAAGACTTATAATATGGAAAACTAATGTCATGGTAACATTTATTCTCACCATCGCTGGATCCTAGAAATTTTTAGTATTTCCATACCCTGTTTGAATGCAGGATATTACTATTTACATCCCACTCACTATTCTCATGGTTGGTATTCATGTTTTTTAAATCTATTTTTATCCAGTTTTTTTTTTATTACTGAAGCTTTGAGAACCACTGATCACTCTCCAAATGTTGCTATAGCGACAGTGCTCTCACTGGAAATAGATTGCTGATCTACCTTGTATCCCCAAACAAAGACTAGCCTCAATAGAAAATGAAAAGGGAAAAGAACACTTTCCCATTACCCTTTTTTGTTCTTTCTCCACATATTGACACTATCACTCTTCTAGCAGCTCTTGGGCTCTAGGTTGGCCCTTAGGAAATTATTTTTCTTCCTTCCTCAAACCCTTTTTTTTTTCCCTCACAGAAAGCAATCTCCTGTCTTTTCAGTGGAGCTTCATTGTGTTAGGAATGAAAATTACTAATGATTTTATGCTAAGATGTGGCCCTTCATGGGTAGCCCTTTCAGCATCTTCATGCCCTAATGTGTAATGCCATAGCCCTCCAGATGGCATATAAATAGGACAGTGGGACTCTTTCCTCTCTGGATTCTATGCCTTCCCTTAATGCAGGGCAGGGGAGGTAGAGAGGAGATATTTTAAAAGGATATTTGTTTAAAAAATGTATCTTCTAATACATGCAATTTTATACATTGTGAAAGAGTGGAGTGAAGGATTTCAGATGATAGGTTGGAGGCATCTGTCTACGGGGAAACTTTTTTAGTGTCCTTTATATCATACTATATGGAATATACAATAATTAAGTAGTGGGGGGGATAGTTCCCAGCTAAGAGTCAGAAAGACCTGAGTTCAAATCTCACTTCAGACACTTATTAACCACGTGGTGCTAGGCAAGCCATTTAACTTTTATTTGCCTCATCAGTAAAATGAGATGATAATGCACCTATCTCAACTCAGATAATGATTGTAAAGCCCTTAGCCAAGTGCATGGCACTTAGTAAGTACTCTAAAATGTTAACTATTATTTTTATTATCTACCTTTAAGGTTGGTAACATAATAAATTCACACCCTTCTGTCTAAGATCCCTTTGTTAGTAAAAGTACTTTTTCAGTTCTGATACATTCAAAGTATATTGGGCACATCTCCTGCTTACTATCTTTCATAGGCTTTCAACCCTTGTTATATATACCACCTACCAGTACTGCTGGGGTTCATTGCATAAAAAACACATGAAGGAATAATTATAATATTAATTAAAAATGCTATTAAACACTAGTTTATTTATTGATCCAATAACTTTGTCATGAATTAGGAAATAATAATTTTTCTCTCTGAAATATGCTTTTCTTTTGCTTCATAGATCCATTTTTATTAGTCACTGTGGAAAATAAAGCATGTGTTGACTTAAAACTAAGCCATCTGGATTTGTGCTTTTAACCAATATTAATGAGTGGTCCAAATCTAACAAAGAAATGTAATTAATGATTTCTGAGGGGTTTTCATTTAATTTAATATGAAAAAAAAGATTTAGAATGCATTTTTAATGGAGGATTTTTCAAGGCTTTTAAAATAAAATGTTGGGATACAAATTTAAGTGAACTGATCACATTTCCATTCATAAAATATATTTAATTTTAAAAATAAGACAATCTAACAAGTCAACATTACAAATAAAAGAAAGGGGAGACATTGGCTCAAAAGTAGATTTATCTCAATTAGACTTGAGGGTTTAAGTGGCCTCCAAGCTCAACATGAATTAACAGTGTCAAATATTAGCCATAAAAGCTAAGATAATTGGGGCAGCTAGATGGTATGGTGTATAGAACACTGGCTCTGGAGTCACAAAGACCTGAGTTCAAATGTGACCTCAGACACTTAATACTTATTAGTAAAAATAAGTCAAAATACATTCCCGCACAAGTATAAATAGTGGTTGGTCAGTCAGCAAATATTTATTAAGCACTTATTGTGTTCCAGGCACTCTGCCAAGCACTGGAGATACAAGAAAGTACAAGAGACAGTCCTTACCCTCAAAGAACTCACACTCTAATGAAGGAGGCAACAGAAAACAATTGTGGACAATCAAAATATATGCAAGACAGAAGACATTTTCAAAAAATGGTAATGTGGAAAAGGTTGTGGAAAGCAAATTCATATTTTTTGCATGTTTCATTTCATTGTTATATCGCTGCAATTTAAATAGCAAGTGACTATACAGTGAATGCTGTAACTAAGTTCAGACTAAACATAGATCAATTCTTAAAGGAAAGGACCAGTGCATTATCTGTGCTCAGTATTGGCAGCTATTGACTTTGCACTGGTCACCTTTTTATTCCTTCACCTGCATTGCCTAGAGATTGTTTATTGTTTAATGGGTTTAATATGCAAAAGTGACTGACCTATGAGAAATCTGTTCTTGAATATATCATGATACCTGTAGTGTTGTGTGGACCAGAGTTTGGAATTTAGGATTTAGTCCTTCATCTGCAACTAATTAATTATGTAACTTTGGGCCAATCAGAGAGAAAAAATTGGAACAAATATACTCAATTAGTTCTAAAATTTCATAATTCTGTGATTTGAATTCTTCATACTTTGATTCTTCATAACTCGACTACTAGATTTTTCAATGTAAGTAAAAGAATTGTTCATCCTGAAGCTATATGTTGGAGAAAGTAGTGATGAGATGAAGAGAGGTACAAGGATGGAAAAGTCAGTAAACAGCAGAAAATACTGACTGTGCTCTCCTAAATATACCCAAATGATCCTCTCTGAGTTCCCTTTTGGGGCAGACACTGACACACCAAAGACCCAGCCCATCTCTGTCTAAGCTACAGAATCCATCTATAGTAGATCTAGCCGTAGAAGGGATCTCAGAGAACATCTAGTCCAACTTCCTCATTTTCCAGATGAAGAATTGGAGACCCAGCAAGATTGAATGATTTGCCTAAGATTGCATGTTTAGTAACAATCAGTCAGGATTTGAAACTGGGATTTGAGTTCAAAGCTAATTAATACTCATTCTCTGTGCAATGCTATCTTCCCACAATAAAGAATGTGGCTCCTCAGGCACTATTTCAAAGACCTTATTTTCTCTTTGTGGTAATAATGCAGGGACAGCGTCACAGTGAATATCTGGATGGAAGGATCCCAGACCACAGCCTAGCTATGTCTTCATAGGCAAAGGGATGTAAATAGCCAAGCAATGCATTATCCAATAAGTTCAATCACTGTGGACATACAATCTAGATAATTCAGGTCAGAAAAAGAGTGGTTTTCCTGACTAGAACAAAAGTTCTTAGGTTTGTGTGTGTGTGTGTGTGTGTGTGTGTGTGTGTGTGTGTGTGTGTGTGTGTTTTGGGAGAAGGCAGCTTGAATTATCTATATTTCAAATCTCTTTACTTTATTTGGCCTATTCAGATTCAGGTAAAATGTTATTTTACAAGAGAAAATAAATATTCAATTTAAATAAATATTTAAAAATTAATTTATTAAGTATTTATTTTTAATACACAATGCTTTATGTATCGTGTTGGGACAGAAAAATCAGAAGAAAGGGAAAAACCATGGAAGAGGAAAAAAAAAAAACAGAAAAAAGAAGCGAACAAAGCATGTGTTGATTTACATTCAATTTCCATAGTTCTTTTTCTGGATGCAGATGGCATTTTCTATCCTAACTCTATTAGGATTGCTTTGGATTAAATTCACTTTTAAACAAAATCTAGATTAAGCTCACAGAATATAGAGAAGGAACTCTGATTTTCAGAGTAAGTCATTGACTCTTAGGATTCAAGCATTGGATACTTACATGGGACAGAATAAAAAATAATATGTATGAATCATACTCTAATTTGGGAAAGAAAGGATTCTCCTGGCATCTGCTTTTAGTCAAGGCATATATGTATCTTAAGAAATGGTTTCATTTCTTTTTACTCATCTCTAGTAACAAGCATTTATCAAGCACTTACTTTGCCAAGTACTGGGATATCCACAAAGTGGATACAAAGAAAGGCAAAGAATAGTCTTTGCTCTCAAGATCATGATCTAATGGGAAAGATAACATGATAACAATTATGTGCATATAAGATAGAAAAATAAATTGGAGATGATCCCAGAGGGGAAGCACTAGCATCAAGGGGGATTGGAAAAGGCTTCTTTGAGAAACTGGGATTTTAACTGGGACTTGAAGGAAACCAGGAGGTAGAGACTAGGAGGGAGAGCAATCCAGGCATGGGAGACAGACAGTAAAAATATGCAGAGTTGGGAAATGGAGTGTCTTGTTTGAGAAATGGCAAGAAGGTAGTATAATTGGATAAAAGCTGTTCCAGTGTCAATTGACACTGAATGTATCCACCACTTAACAAGGGTAAGACACAGTCATCAAATTCATCACACTGGCAGCATTTTTCACTTTCCCCTATCATGCAACTGCTTGGGGAGATTTAGCAAGTGCTAGAACCTTTCCATATCATTGTTTAGAGTATATTATCTAGCAGATGCAGGCATATTCTCTCTGTTGCCCATGCTTTTACCTATAACAATCTCTGAACAGTCAGTCTTGTCTAAAAACACTATTACTGTTCTCTCTGTCTCTCATTCTCTTGAGTTCATACTTCTGACATCTGCCAAAGCTCTTAAAAAAAAACACAAAGAAAAATAAAAAATAAAAGAACCCCTCCCAACATTCCCCCAATCCTCCCCTTTGCAAAAGGAACCAACTCTTGTACTCAGCAAGCTATTTCTATGCTGTTCATTTACAATTTCCTGGGATTTTCAGTTCAGGATGTTCTCCTAATAAATAAGTTTCTCTGAGTCCCAAAAAGTTGTTGGAAAAGTCCTTCAAGGAGAGGCCCATTACAAATCTGTTTTAGTTTGTGGTAGACCACATGGCTTAAATACATACACACACACATACAAACAAACTTCAGATTGCAATTTTATAAACTCTGAAAGAAAGAAACGGGTAAATTATTCATGGAAAAGAGTGAAAGGCTATTCTTTGAAATATTATTCTATAACAGATAAACTGTTTTCCTTTCCTGTGATCATGCATTTTGAGCACTTTTTAAGGCTTGTGAAATTGTGAAAAACTTTGTTTTATAGATGTGACTTTAGGTTGTTCACAAAACTTCTTGACCTCTGTTTCCTCTTCTCTAGAAAGAGAGAACTTAGACTAGAGGGTCCCATGATCTCTTCCAGCTCTAAAATTTTATGATTATGAATACATTTTGTATATTTGAGAATTGAATTTCCGATAATACTCCTAATTTTAGGAGTCTACTCAAGTTTATTTAATTTATCTATTTCTGAATCTCCGAAACCCAAGGAAGTTCTTTCCAATAGTGAACAGCAAATATCCAGACAGTCAAACAGGTGGTGGTTATGAGGAATATCATGATGGGTAAAAGGAAGGGTCATGATAAGTGAGTGACTCATGGAATCAAGGTAGTCTATTGACTGACATTGCAACAGAAACTTAGATAGGCAGATAATCCATATTATAAAATTTCAGAGTTTGAGGAGACCTGAAAGTCCTCTAGTTTAACCTGTAATTGCATGGAAATTCCCTCTACAACATAACTGACAAATGGTGATTACCTCAGTTGAAAAGCTCCAATCGGGAAATTTACTGTCTTCTAATGCCATTCTAAAAAATGTCATTCTAATGAATTTTTTGCTAGTTTAATTGTTAGGAAGTTTTTCCTTGTAATAAATCAAAAATCTACCTTTTTATGATTTCTATCCATTGGTCATAGTTCAATCTTTTGGAATCAAGCAGAACATGTTTAATTTCTAGTCCAACTCCCTCAAATCTGTTTCCTTTGAGGAAATTGCATCCCAGAAAGGGTCCAAAATTTTTAAAAATAATCTCTCACTTAAAAAGAGAAAGCCTCTCCAATGTGCCACATTTTTGTCATTCATTTTGGAATAAAAATATGATTTTGCCTCCAACCCTCATGGGAACCTAAGGAGTAAACAAATAAGCAACTAGCAACAAGGAATGAAGTGATTTTGTGTTCCAATTAGGCTACAAACAATAGAAAAGACAGAGCATCGCAGACAGGATGGAAAGGGATTTTAGAGGCCATACAGTTCAACTTACTCATTTTATATGTGAGGAAACTGAAGAATAGAAAGATTGCCCAAAATCACACAGCTAGTAACTGTCATTTAAATCCAGGTCTTTCTGACTCCAAAGATCAGGAAGATGTATAAAGGATTTGCACTTTCCATTGGTTTCTAGGTCTCTTTTTGTGGTCCACATCAGGGACTACTCACTGTGGTAGACAGACCAGTGACTCAGAGGCAGCCTTCTTCCCTAAGACTTCTAACCTTCCCCTCCACCCCCAAGTACACATGTTCTTCTTTTTGGCAGGAAGATCAGCAGCCAGATGTAGCACTTCCCTTGTCTTTTCTCTCGGGCATCCAGCCAAGATCAGTTATAGCTTCTTTCCACACCCCCAACTCCTCACTTGGTTTGGACTTGATATATCTCCATGACATCTTGCTAGATAAATGCAGAGTGGTCCTAGAAGTACAATTTATATTATAGTTCTATCTTCAAAAAAATCATAGACTTTTAGACCTGGAAGGAAACTATATTGCAACACTTTCATTTTGCAGTTAAAGAAACTGACAGTCAAAGAAATAAAGATGCTTATTAATAGAAACTAGCATTACATAGTACTTTAACACTTGCAAAGCATTTTAATTGTCCTTTTGTTTGATCTTCACAACAATCTTGGAAGATAGATGGTATTGATCCCTATTTTACTGATGAAGAAACTGAGACTAAGAGGGAAGAAATTGAGACTAAGAGGTTGCAACTTGTCCAGTGTCACACAGCAAATAAGTGTCTGAGACAGGATTCAAACTCCAATTGTCCTGTCTCCAAGTCAAACATTCTATCTGCTATACCATCCAGGTACTTGAAGCTTGCCTAATATCACACAGTTAGTAAATGGCAGAGACTTGAGCCCACCTTCTGGCCCTAATTCCAGTGCTCATTCCACATATCTTTGTGCATATGGGGTTATTGTTAAGAATTCTGCTCTCGACTAATTGAAGTCATTTTTGATATATTTCCATATTTTTATTTAATAAAAAATACTTCTTTAATTCACTTGCTGTTGTCATCATTTATATTGGATTTTGTATTTGTCCTTTAAGATAAGTGGAACTTGTTTTATTGAAAGATTTAGTCTGTCACAAGATCTTAGGAATTCTGACATTCCTGGATGTTGAAGGGAATTAGTCAACTAAACCTCAAATTCTTTTCTCTGAAAAGTTCTTAAGAGATTGCATACTTGGTGGGTATTATTCCTAATACTGTGCAGTTACAGTGATAGGGCAGTGAATTGAGAATGGGGCTTAGAGTAAAGAAGATTAGAGTATGAATCCTGTCTCAGGCACTGGTTTGTGTCTTGGTTTCCTCATCTGTAAAATGGGAATAATGATAGCACATCCCCAAAAAGTGTTTTGTGAAATTTTCTGTCACATAAATGCTAAATATTATTATCATAAGAGGGTAAGAGATTAAAGAGTACAATATAATGCATTGTATATATATATATATATATAAATATATATATACATATTTATATATGTATATATACAAATATATACATATATTTGTATATATGTATATATATACATATATACAAATATATATATATTTGAGTTTTGTTTTTTTTTACTGAGGCAATTGGAGTTAAGTGATTTACCCGTGGTCACACAGGAAGGAAGTATTAAGTGTCTGAGATAGGATTTGAACTCTGATCCTCCTGATTTCAGGACTGATGCTCTCTCCACTGCACCATCTTTTACTTTTAAGTATTTAAAAATATATATTATTTATTTATTTTTAGCATTCATTTTAAATTTTGAGTTCCAAATTCTCTCCCTCCCTCCTAATTTTCCCCCATCCCTTGAAATATGATTATTCACGTAAATTTGTGTAAAATATTTCCATATTAGCTACATTGCAAAACAAAATTACAAAAAAAAAAAAGAAAATGGGAAAATTATACTTCAATTTCACTCAGAGTTCATTAGTTCTTTCTCTGGCAATAGCAATTTTTTCATCATGAATCCTTTGTAATGATCTTGGATCAGAGTAGCCAAGTCACTCATAGTTGATCATCATTACAACATTGCTGTTACTGTGCACAATGATCTCCTGGTTCTTTTCAGTTGAATTTACATCAGTTCCTTTAGGTCTTATATATTTTTCTGAAACCATCCCCTTATCATTTCTATTAATATTTTCCCCCTTATCATTTCTTATAACACAATAATACTCTATTACAATCATATGCCACTTGTTCAGCCATTCCCCAATTGATGAGAATGCCCTTGATTTCCAATTCTTTGCACTTTTTCCTTTTTCTTTGAACTCTTTGAGGTATAGACTAGTAGTGGTTTTGCTGGATCAAAGATGCTCTCAATCTAATAGCCCTTTGAGCTTTAGATTCCAGATTGTTATCCAAGACAGTTGGAGCAGTTCACTAATCCACCAATAATTCATTAATTTTCCTTCATTTCCTTGTCATTTCTGGTAAGTGTGTGAAAGTTGCTTAAATTTACCTTTCTCTTATAAATAGTTATTTAGAACATTTTTATATTACTATAGATAGATTTGATTTCTTCTGAAAACTGCTTGTTCATAACCCTTGAAGAAATTGAAGAAGAAATGTAATATTCTTTTTAAAATATAATGTTCTCTGTTGAGGTTTTCTTGGGATCCCTGAGAGCAGCCTTCATTTCAGTTCAGTAATCCCCACAAGTGCAGCCAGGGGTTAAAGTCCAAATCCTTTATTTTCTCCTTCAAAGTCTCTTGTCTCCTTTCCTGGGGCCCAGTTAGCTTTCTTATAGTCCTATCTCTCTGGTTAGTTCCGAGGACTTGACCTTCTCTGGCTTCTGAATCTCCCAGACTTCAAAGGTTTGTGCTCCAGCCTCCAGCCACTACAAAGGTGGACAATGGAATGAATCTGTTTCAGCCTCTGAGAGCTTCCAGTGCGCTTCTCTTTTCTGGCCCTGAGAGCTTCTAGCTATGCTATACACTGAGTATATTGAAATATCTGTCTAAACATAGCTCATGTGTTTCTGATAAAGGCTTCATTTCTAAAATATATAGAGAACTGAGTCAAATTTATAAGAATACAAGTCAATCCTTACTTGATAAATGGTCAAAAGATATGAACAGACGATTTTCAGATAAAGAAATTAAAGCCATTTCTAATCAGAGGAAAAAATCTATTGAGTAGAGAAATACAATTTAAGACAGCTTGGAGGTACTACTTTGCACTTCTCTGATTGGTTAAGATGAGAGGGAAAGATAATTATAAATGTTAGAAGGGATGTAGGGAAATTGGAACACGAATGCATTGTTGGTGGAGTTGTAAAATAATCCAACCATTCTGGGAGAACAGTTTGGAACTATGCCTAAAATCTTCCCCAGAATAAAACTGTGCATATTTTGATATAGCAGTATCATTACTGAGTCTGTATTCCAAAGAAATCATAAAAGAGGGAAAAGATCCACATGTGTAAAAATGTTTGTAGCAGCTCTTTTTATAGTGGGGAGAAACTAGAATTTGAGTAGATGCTCTTAAGTTGGGGAATGTCTAAATAAGTTATAGTATATGAATATAATGGAATATTGTTGTTCCAAAAGAAATGATAAATAGGCTGATTCTAGAAAAGCCTAGAAAGACTTACATGACCTAATTCTGAGTGAAGTGAGCAGAATCAGGAGAACATTATACATAGAAGTAGCAATATTTTGTGATGATCAACTATCAAAGAATAAGTTTTTCTCAGCAATGAGGTAATCCAAGACAATTCTAATCAACTTGTGATGGAAAATATCATCTCCATCCAGAAAAAGAACTATGGAGATCAAATGTGGATCAAAACATATTATTTCCCTCTTTTTTGTTTTTATCTGTCTTTCTTTTTCATGGTTGAATTTTCCTTTTTGGTCTGATTTTTCTTTCACAGAATGATAAGTATGGAAATATGTTTAAAATGATTTTACATGTATAAACTATATTAGATTATTTACTGTTCTAAAGGAGGGGAAGATAAATGAGAGAGGGAGAAAAAATGGAACTCAATATATTAAAAAATGAATGTTGAAAACTATCTTTACAAGTAATGGGACAAATAAAATACTATTGAGAAAAAAATAAACATAGCTCGAAGTAGCAAAAAACTGGAGATAAAGTGAATGTTCATAAACTGGGGTTTACCTGAAAAAATTATGAACTTGAATGAAATGGAATATTCATTGTTCAATAAAGAAAGAATAATAAAGGAATTCAGGGGGGAAACTCAGTTATTAAACCATAGAGAATGAAATGAACAGAACCAAAAGAATAATACACACACAACTACAAGAGTGTCAGTGTCAATAAAAATATCATTTAAAGAGGTTATTTGAAAAACCATTGAAAGACTTGGAGAACAGATAGCAAAAGGCACTTAGTTCTCACATCTAAGAAGTTAAGGAATTACTAGGGTAATGTATGCATTGCCAGATTTGCTTACAATATTGAATAGTTTTACATAAATTATCTTTATGATTCATTTGGGAGGGAGAATGTAACTATGATATAAAAATAAGATGCCAATAAGACAGATTTTTAAAAAATGAAATAGCTGACAAGATTGAAGAATGTGAAAAGAGGGAAGTGGATTAGAATGACAGCTGACATTAAATAGCACTTTTTAATCCTCTGGTTCTCTGGCCCTTCCTCCTCTGTGAAAAATGACAATGATTTGACTACTTGGGGGTGAGCAAGAAAGGAAGTGAGGAGTCAAGGTCCCAACTAAGAGATGGTGTGGATGAGGACTAGGACTTAGAAATTGAGAGGAATGGATCATGTCTCAGCTACCAGAAATTTGAACTGAAGGGCTCAAGGTCAGAGCAAAAGGACAATAGAAAAGACAAAGTGGGAAGCTGGATACAGAGAGTTTCTTTGTTAGTCTGATGTACCCTTGCCGGCTAATTGTGTTGAGAAACACAATTGGTGTTTGATCTCTACCATCAACACTGAAAGGAAAAATCCTGAAAAAAACAAAAACAAAAACACCATCCTTTATTTTCAAAGGTGACTAATGATATAATGAGGGTCATGCCTTAAACTTGGGTGTGAATTGGATTTAAGTGAGACAAAGTTGTCTGAGGCCAGATTTGAAATCAGATCTTCCTGACTTAAGGCTCAGTTCTCTAACCACTGAGCTGTCTCTTTACAAATGAGGAATCAGGAAGTCTCATGAGTTCAAATCCAACCTCAGACACTTAGTAGTAGTGTGACCCTGGGCAATTCACTTAACCCTGTTTGCCTCACCTTCTCATCTACACAATGAGCTGGAGAAGGAAAGGCAAGTCATTCTACTATATTTGTCAGGAAATCCCTAAGATGGTGTCAGAAAGAGTTTGACATGACTAAAAAATTATTGAAAAGAGAAAATAGTTTTAGCTAACATAAATATTTGCTTTTGTCATTTCAATTTGTGTCATCTGTAAAACGAATTGTAGAAGGAAATGACAAACTACTCCAGAATCTTTACCAAGAAAAACACCAAATGGGGTCATGATGAATTGGGCATAACTAATCGACCAAACAACAACAAACTCTATTCAATCCAACAAATATTGATTGCTCATCCATCATGGCATTATATACTCATACAAGCATAAGTACAAATCAGTTCTGATCCTCAAAGAATTTACAGTGTAGTCAAGAGGAAAAGATAATGTACAAATAATTGTAGTGGGGGGCAAAACACATAAGTACAATTAAAAAAGGGCAAAATGTTTAAAGAATACAGACAATTAACATTTAGTAGAGGTTGGGAAAGAGCTGGGGAAGGTTTCATTGAGGAAGTATCATTTGAGCTGAATCTTCAAGAATGGATGAGATGTGGGGTCAAAATGAGGGGTCAGGTTCTAAGTAGAAGGCACCATATGAGCAAGGGCTGTTTAAAGAGTGATTCTAACAATAAATTTTGAACCATGAAATCCAACTTCAATTTGACATTTGAATATCAGTTCCAGGATTGTAGGGGGAGAACAATGTAGAGACAAGGTAAGAAGCCAGAACCAAGATCTCCAGGGATCTGCTAAGGCTTGGAAGGTTGGATGGTGGGTCCTCAACTAGCAGAGTTATCAGAAACTTGGAGGGACATACTTGGAGGTAGAAAAGGATCAGATAAACAAATGTCAGGATAGAAAGAAAGCTCATGGCAAACAGAGGATCAATAATCAGGCAGGCATGAGAGAATAAGGAAGATAAAAGAGTCAAGTCCCAAAAGATAAGGCATGGGAACAGAAATCAGGAGATCCATAAGAATTGAAGAGTTTCCTTCAATTCCTTCACTGTGTATAGTATCTTAACATCAGCAAGACCTATATTGAGGAACATGAGCTTGAACTAGCCAAAAGTTCTTGTAGGCTTCTTTTTGGGAGAAGAACCACTTCTTGGGCTTATGATTTATAAAACTACAGGTAGAAACAGAAAAATGCTACACTAGCTTGAGGGATGTATAAAGATATATAACAGGCCCAGTGAAGAGAAAGGAAGCTCTCACTGGATGCAATTTAATTAACTTCTGTCCTCCTTTACACTCAAAGTACTTTACAAGATATTATATAGGACTCACCTAAAACTGTACTTTTATAAATCTTGACTTGACCTAGACCCAGAAGTAGAGCAATCAAAGAGAGCCACCCATAAATATAGAATCATTGGGATTCTGTATAAAACATCAAAATGGCTGATGACCATAATCAACTAGAGATTCATAACTTAGCAAAGTTCAGTGTTGGTCATGGGTAAGAAAATAAACATAGTAAACACAAGCCAGTTGGAACTTTTGTATAATATACAGGCTTTTATGCAAAGCCATTTCAAATTAATTTGATACATTCAGTAAATGTTTATCAAGTGCCTATTATGTGTATGATATTGTTCTAGATGCTGAAGATAAAAAGGTGAAAAATAATCGTTTCTTCTGGGTAGGAAGATAGAGGCCTTGACATTAAAGTATTAAATAAAGCAAACCAGTTCCTACTAGAAGCTGAATACAAATCCCTTTGATTATATTCTCTCCAAAATGTCAGCCTTCAGGAAGTCTATTTTATTTCTGGACAACTTTTCTTGTTAAGAGAGTTTTTCTTTATATAAAGCCCACATCTGCTTCTCTTTTATTTCTTTTTTATTTATTTCCTTTCTCTTCTTTTTAATTTATGTAATATAACATGCATGTCCATAGCATAACATAATAAAAAGATGATTACATGTGCAATAGCAAATCTACTATGCACAACTTGCTATTCTTTTTAAATATGTAATAAAGTTATCATATAAATTTCTTTCTTTCTTCCCCCCACACTTCAGATGGCTACCATTAGACACAGACATGCAAAACCATTCTATACATGCCTCTATTTATCAGAAATACACATTAAAACAACTCTGAGATACTGAGATACCACTTCACATCTCTTAGATTGGTTAAGATGACAGGAAAAGATAATGATAAATATTGGAGGGGATATGGGAAAACTGGGACACTGATATATTGTTGGTGGAGTTGTGAAATGATCCAATCATTCTGGAGGGCAGTTTGGAACTTTGCCCAAAGGCTTATAAAACTGTGCACACCCTTTGATCCAGCAGTCTCACTATTGGGTCCGTGTCCCAAAGGAATCATAAAAAAGGGAAAAGGACCTACATATACAAAAATGTTTGTAGCAGCCTTTTTTATAGTGTCAAGGAACTGGAAACTGTGTGTATGTCCATCTGTAGGGGAATAAGTGAATAACTTATGGTATATGAATGTAATGGAATATTATTGTTCTATAAGGGTCCCTTTCCCTTCTTTAAGATCTCTTTGTGATATAAGTCTAGTAATGACACTGCTGGGTCAAAGGATATGCACAGCCTAATAACTCTGAGCATAATTCCAAAATAGTCTCCAGAATGGTTGGATCTATTCACAATTCCATCAACAATGCATCAGTGTCCCAGTTTTCCCACATCCCCTCCAACATTCTCCAACATTGTTCCTGTCATCTTAGCCAATCTGACAGGTGTGTAGTGGTATCTTAGAGTTGTCTTACTTTGCATTTCTCTGACCAATAATGATAAAGAGCACCTTTTCATATGACTAGAAATAGTTTCAATTTCTTCATCTGAAAGTTGTTTATTCATATCCTTTGACCATTTATCAATTGAAGAATAGTTGAATAAATTATGGTATATGAATGTTATGGAATACTATTGTTCTGTAAAAAAAATAACCAGCAGGATGATTTCAGAAAGGCTTAGAGAGACTTACATTAACTGATGCTGAGTGAAATGAGCAGAACCAAGAGATCATTACACATGGCAACAACAAGATTATACGATGATCAATTCTGATGGACGTGGCTCTCTTCAACAATGAGATGATTCAAACCAGTTCCAATTGTTCAATGATGAAGAGAGCCATCTACACTCTGAGAGGGAACTGTGGGAACTGAATGTAGTTTTCAACATAGCATTTTCACTCTTTTTATTGTTGTTTGCTTACATTTTATTTTGCTTTTTTTTTACTGGTTTGCTTTGATTTTTCTTGTGCAGCATGATAATTATATAAATATATATGCATATAATCGATTTAAATATATTTCTACCATGTTTAATCTATATTAGACTACTTGCCATCCAGAGGAAGGTGTGGAGCTAAGGGGAGGAAATTGGAACACAAGGTTTTGCAAGAGCTAATGTCGAAGAATTGTCCACACATATGTTTTGAAAAATAAAAAATCTTTAATTAAAATTTTCAATTTAATTTTTTAAAAAAAGAAATGATCAGCAGGCTGATTTCACAAAAGCCTGGGAAGACTTACATGAATTGATATTGATTGAAGTGAGCAGAACCAAGTGAACATTGTACACAGTAACAACATCACAGTGTGATGATCAACTATGAAGAACTTGGCTCTTCTCAACAATACAGTTTCAAGGCAATTTCAATAGAATTAGGATGGAAAATGCCATCTGCATCCAAAGTGAGAACTATGGAGACTGAATATGGATAAAAATATACATAGTATTTTCACTTTTTGTTTGTTTGTTTCTTATGGTTTTTTTTTCCCTTTTGGTCTGATTTTTCTTGCACAACATGACAAATATGGAAACATGTTCAAAAGAATTGCATATATTTAATTTGTATTGAGTTGTTTGCTATTTTGGGGAAGGGAGAGAAGGAGAAAAATTTGGAACACAGGTTTTGCAAAATGGTGTCAAAAACTATCTTTGCATGTATTTGGAAAATAAAATAACACAATTATCAGGATAATAAATTAAATTCATCTCCAGTGTGACAGCTCTGTAGATACTTGAAGATAACTATCCTATCCTCCCTAAATCTTTTCCAAGTTAAATATTTCTAATTTCCTCACTCAATCCTCATATAACATCATCTTGAGGCATTTGATCATGCTGGTCACCTTTTACTGACTTCTCCTCAGCCTATCAATCTTTCCTGAAATGTGGCACCCAGAACTGAACTCAATAAGCCCTTTAAAATATGTTATGACTGGGGAAGAATACAGAAATACTATCACCTTCCTCATTCTGGATTTGGACCACTGTATTATAACATTCTTCCAAAAAGTCTTTCCTATGTTTCATTATGATGTGAGGATAGTGTGGGAATGACCATGGGTTCTTAGAAATTATAAGATAATATTTATAAAAAAGCTTAGCATAGAACCTGGAACACAGGAGGAATAATACAAATTGTAACGTGCTCTCCTGGCAGTTATAATTACTAGTCTGTCCTAGACCCACCAGAGTACCTTTGACCACTGTCCTCTGCAGTGTGAACTCTACCCGGCTCGCCTCCTCTGAGGCCTTCTAAGGTCTCTGGCCACAATCTCTTGAATCTATAGCTTAATAACCGGTAGCGCACTCAAGAACAACCACGTGTAATCTTAAAAGCCTTTATTATACCTACTCACATAATGCCCTAACTGATGCCCTGACTTGTTGGTTCCCTGGTGAACACCTGGTCAGAAGACCCATGTGTTCACTACCAAAACCCTTACCTCTTTTGGCTACCCATCTTGGCTTGGCCACCCAGGCTAGGGAGCCAGGGTGAACAGCAGGAGGTTAAAGAGGGCGGTTGCTGCCTGCAGTGGGCTTACATAGGGCCTGTGAGGTCACACACACAGCCAATCAGCGAGAGAGTCACCCATGACGAAGCTATCTCAATATGGCCAGGATCCCGCCCAAGGGCAGTCCTAATATCCACAGAAATTACTTCCGGGCCTCAATCTCCCGATGCACTGTGTCCGCCCATTTAAAGGGCCCTTACAACAAATGCTTATTCTTTTCCTTTTTTAACCCTTCCCTATTTCTGTGGAGCACAAGCATCAAAAGACTCTTTGATACTGGAAAAGTTTAGAATTTTGAATGTACCAGCAAAACACTAAGCATGTTTTCTGAGGATCTTTGTAATTATAGATAAGCTTATTGCCCAGAGCTTGACCACCTGGAGACACATTCTTTGGCCATGACTACCCATGAAGTAAACAAAGTTTAAAAACAGCCTTCAGTCCTTTGTGTCCCTTTCTTCTTCTGCAGTAATGACCAATTCCTTTGACCACTGCATCCAAGAACCTTTTCTTAATAATCACCCTCCATGGGTTTTCTAAAGCTTTTAGCTTATTAATCACTCAGCAAGTGGCTCTGGATACACTCTCTTCTCTTATCATTTTCTGTGACACCGCTTTCTCCAGAACCCCCCTCTACCCAGTTCTTTTCAATTTCCTTTCATTCACTCAATCAATATATGATTGAGTACTTATTACATGTTAAACACTCTGTTAGGAACTGAAAATACAAATATACAGAATGAAACAACCCCTACTCAACAGGAGCTTATATTTCAATAAGAGATATGGATACATCTATCTATCTATCTATCTATCTATCTATCTATCTATCTATATGTGTGTGTGTGTATCTACACACACACACACACACACACACACACACACACACACAGGATAATTATAGGACAGCTAGGTGGCACAATGAATAGAGTGCCAAATTAGAGTCAGGAGGATTTGAGTTCAAATCCAGCCTCATATGCTTACTGGGCAAGTCACAATCTGTTTGCCTAAAGTAAGCTAGAGAAGGAAATAGGAAAGCATTCGTGTATCTTTGCCAAGAAAACTCCAAATGTGGTCATGAGGAGTTGGACACGACTGAAATGACTGAATTAATGTGAATGTATACAAAGTAGTTAAATGAGATAAATCGGAAAAGAGGCTTTAAGAAGTTTGGGTAATCAGAAAAGACTTTATGCAGAACTTTATGAGTTGGACCTTAAAGGAGAATACTGTAAGAAGGAGTTAAGGAAAGAGTATATCACAAGCATAGGAGACAACCAATGTAAAGGAATGGAGAGTGAAGAGGGAGCGTCATGTGTGAGAACAACTTGACTGAATTAGAGAGTGTGGAAGAAGTGTAATGTTCAGAAAGCCTGAAAAGATAGACTAAGACCATGCTTTGGTACCTACCAACTTTAAAAACTAAACAGAGGAGTTCATAATTTTATCTTAGTGGCAATAGGAAGCCTCTGGTGTTAATTAAGGAGAGTCATATGACCATTAGTGCTTAAATCTATAGACTTTATTCTAATTCTAATCTTAAATTCTAGACCTAAACACGGTGGTATAGGATCAGACCAAGGCCAATCTTGGTCAATGGACATCTGGAGAGAATGGACAAAATGTGAAAGATTATTGCTTTACTTCTGCTGTTACATAGTTTAGGACTGTGGCAGAGAAGGACTGCTTTATAGAATATGTCCAGAGAGCTTGGAGACTTAAACAAAATCCAAGATTTAAAACATGATTGTACATTAAATTGAAGAGGAATTTTAAAAGTATTTTTAAGTACTTTGAGATGAAAGCATTAATAAAAGGTCAAAAAGGCTGCCTGCAGAGCCAGGATCTTCACTAAAGGTTAATGGGTGTTTAGCTCAAATGATCAAAGTGGTATTTTTCCAGTCCTCCTCTTGCAATAAGATAAGAAAATACTGTTAAGAATACCTAAACATACTTAGTACTTTCCTTGCTTAAAATGTTTTCCTTTTTAAAATATAATTCAGTGTCATCTCAGAGTCATTGTTTTTTATGCAACCTTCTCTTCTTGCAAGACTTCTATTGATCACAATGATTGAAAAATTGTTTAGTAAGTGAAAATAGTCCTTTTCATTTTTTAAAAAATAAACTTTATGAATTTTGTTAGAGTGAAGCAGAGAGAAAATAAATTGATACTCTAGAATTCTTTGCCAAATTTTTAATTAAAACAGTGTATAAGTATCCAACTAAGAGCACTTTGTGTAAAACATTTAATTTTTAATTGTACTATGTTCCTGTGTTATGAGTTCAAATTGTGTAGTTCATCCGAGTCAGTGGTGAATAGAACTTGGAATCATGTTCCCAGCCACAGATGGGTGCTTGTCTCCAATTGAAATTTCCATATAACACATGGTTTTATTCAGCACAAAGAATAAAATTTCAAATTTTTTTAAAAGAGGCTATAAATAAAAACCTCATCAAAATCATGTTATAGTCAAGTAACCTAAATAAAAGTATAAGCACTATTATAGATGATCAGGGACTTAGTCTTTAAAGTAACTCATCTGTCTTCCTCTTTTACTGTATCTTTAGACTTAAAATCAACATAAAACAGAAATAGTTATTAAAGCAACTCTAAATTACTGTCATTATATTCCATGTCCTGAAACTTCAAAGGTTGCTAATCTTGTCTATAAATAATAATTTACATAAACCACAGATTATTATATATCCTAAGCATAACAGCAAAAAATAAAATAAAATAAACCCAGACTTTTAGAGCTGGAAAAGCTCTGAGCCTAACTCTCTTCCTTTACAAATTGAGAAACTGAGGACCAGAAACTTTGAATGATTTGCCCAGTTACATACCCAGGTAGAATTTCAAACAAATGATTTTTTTTCACTGAGAAGTCTTTTGCAACAATTCTTTATTCCCTTAGTTGGTGGTCTAAAAAACAATGAACAGAATGAAAAAAAGCTAATCAAATTTTTATGCTTGTATAATTTTATGATCATTTTATAATCATATTTTACACTGTAATTAGTTAGAAAAATCACAATTCTTACTTTAAAGCTTCATTTATTTTATTTTTCTATACCAATGAAGAATAAACATAATTAGAGGCAGTTTAGTTAATAATTTGGTATGTGTTTGCCCAGGACATAATTCATATAAGGATCTAACCTCAACTCTGCCACTAATTTTTATGCATTCCCATATTAATTAATTAAAATGCATAATTTAGAAGTTTAAGCTTCAATTATCTGGAAATATTTCAATTGTATTTGACTTTTTTGAAAGGACCACACTTTCTGGGTCTAAAGAGCAGATAAACTCATCTGGCTGTTTTGAAGATTCACTAGCTGTTTAGAAATCAACAGAACCACCAAAAACATTTTTAATTCCAGAGAAAAAATAATATGGAATTAAGTTGTGTAACTATTATTTTTAAAGTTTATTTTCATTCACTTGCCTTTATTTTTTAAATAGCTTTAGTAATGTTTAGGTATACTATCAAGTATTTTAGTAGGCCAAGACAAGAATGGGGTATGTCTGGGGCTTAATGAATAGTTTTGTCTAGTTGGAGTGGATACTTGAACAAGGCAATACTCTAAGTGCTATGTGGAATACAAATAAAGTATGAAATGCTGATGTTATTTCAGAGGCATGTATATAAAGAAAACGCCATTTCTGAAATTCAGGAACTCCAACATAAACCAACTAATTACTGAAATTAAATTATTGGATATAGTAGGTGCTCAATAAATATTTGCTGCATGAATGACAATTGCTTGTCTCTCAATATTTGCATTTTTTTCCTAACATTTTTTTATCTATAGGGAAAAACATCTAGATAATTAGGATTCTGGTGAGCTAGATGACATTTAATTTGATTTATTGTAATAATAATAATGAAGCAGCCTACGTGGTATAGTGGATACAGCACTGGGTCTAGAGTTAGAATGACTCTTCCCCCTGAGTTCAAATATAGCCTGAGAAATTTATTAGATGTGTGACTGGGCAAGTCCTTTAACCCTATTCTCCTCAATTTCCTCATCTGCAAAACGAGCTGGAGAGGGAAACGATAAACCACATCAGTACCTCTTCCAAGAAAACCCCAAATTAGGTAATGAAGAGTTGGTCACAACTGAAAAGTGACTTAAGAACTCAATGGCAATAATAATAATTGATTTCCATAGAAATCTAAAAACAAATTATATTAAAAGTAATTCACTTCAACCAAAGTTTAACGATGTCTAATTTGGTGCTAGAAACTGGGCAGGAGAATGGGGGCAAGAAGGAATATAAAAATGAATAAGACATAAACTAATGAGATTTTTTTTTCAAATTGTCCAAAAGTAATAACTTCAGCAGACAATACAAAATAGAAATAGAAGTGAAACAAAACCAATAATTTGGAATTTATAATGATGGACACTGGTTGAGCTGAAATGCCCTTTTTATAACCTTCAGAATTCTGTTTATAATATTATTAGTTCAAACAAGATTTAAAGTTAGCATTTAAACTATTCAAACCCCATATAAACAATGGATTTGATGATTATGAACATTTTTAAAAATCTATTCAATAAGTTATTCCCTACCTGGAGATGATCTTTTTTTTGGCTCTAACTCACATGGCCAATAATCTCTATTATCATTTTCATAGAATTATTGGCGTATATCATCCTGCCTATTAAGCTGTAATCCCCGGAAGGGTAGAGATCTTCCTTTTTGTTGTAACTGCTCTTATTAATACCTGTCACAGTGCTTTGTGTAAAATAGATTCCATAACTAATGTACAATTAACTAGATTATAAACTCCTTGAAGGAAGAGACGATATAGCTATATCCTTCCTAGCTTGGATAATTGTTCCCATGAAATCATGACATTTGTTAAGAAAATATTAGGAGATAGAGTCAAGGTACTGGAGTTACAGGGAGCAATACAATGAATTCTTGTCCAAGAACTTCTAAGAGATTTAGAAAATCACCAGATATAATTCTTGGAAGGATATGCAGAAAAAGTCACAGTGAGTCCTTTGTCTAGCTTGGCTAGACATAGGAGACAGAGAGGGAGATCTGAGGACACGAAGGACAGGATTAGGGCAGGAATCTGCTACACATGGAGGGTACTGGGATCAGGAAGAAGCTGGGCACCCGGGCAAGAGGAGGTTTCAGACCCATACCAAAGCACCCCTAGAGCCACACCAGAATGCTGTGGCAATCTGAGGAAGGAAGTTCCTGGCAAGAAAGGAAGAAGTTCAGAAGCCAGCAGCAGAAAACAGTAGCAATGTCAGTCTTGTGACTCAAACCTCAGGCACAAAGCAGGGTCTGACTTCCAATATCTATCTTAACCTGTAGTGAAATAACTAGGGCAAGAATCTCAAACCAAAGGGGAGTTTACAATTCTACTTCTCCAAGCCAAGCTTTCTAGCTGACTGCTAGGGGTTAGATTCGACAGCAGTCCAATAATGTTCAAACCTCAGATCAGAAGGGCAGCAATCAGACTTCACCCTGGACAGGCCACTTTGGTACACAGAAAGCTTCCAACTCCCCAGATTGGAATAAGTTACAAAACCTTGCCCAACAACAAATTCCCTAAAATTCAAACGGACCAAATAGAAGCCAATGACTCCATGAGGCAACATGGAATATTTAAATAAAATTAAAAGACTGAAAAAATAGAAGGAAATGTAAGATTTAGCATAGCAGAAACAATTGATTTGGAAAACAGATAAAGGAGGAAAAAATTGGATTATCTCAAGGTCATGACTAGAAAGAGGCAAATATATTTCAAGAAATCTTAAAAGAAAACTCACTAGATCTCTTAGAATCAGAGAACAAAATAGAAATAGAAAGAATGTACCAGTCAACTCCTAGAAAAAAATGAAAACTCCCAGCAATATCTTAATCAAAATCCAGAGCAAAAATGTGAGCAGTCAGAAAGAAAAAATGAATAAAAAACATAGAATGCACAATCAGTATTGCATGTGATTTAGCAGCCAACACTATAAAGAAGTGGGAACTCAGAATAATAATCCAGAAGGCAAATGACACAGACTCAAAGTCAAGAATAATTTATGCAAAAAACTGCGTATATAGTTCCGTAGGGTAAAAATGAATCTTTAATAAAACAGAGGACTTCCAAGAATTCCTGATGAAAAGACCAGAGCTGCTGAAAAACTTTGTAGTACAAAGAAAAGAGTGAAAATACATGAGTGAATGTTGATAAGGAATTAAATAAAGATAAATTACTTACGTTCAAGTATAGAAAGATGACAATTTAGTCTTTTTATGATACCTACCATCAGCAAGATTCATAGGAGGAGTCTGATTAGACAGAAGGCCTGGGAGTTGTTCTCTTACATACTAATCTTAAAAGAAAAATAGAATGGGAGGGACAGGGAAGAAAGAAAAGGAAGGTTAGAGAAATGTTTCTCACATAATTGAAGTGAGCAAATAGACGCTTATACAAAAAAGAAGAAGAGGGTGGGAGGAAGCAGCTGATATTTGAACCTTACTCTCTATAAACTGTTAAAAAAAAAAAAAGAAAGAAAGAAAGAACACATAGATTTGGACACAAATTCATTTTTCTTATCAGGGAAAAACAAGGGAAAGGAAGAAAGAGGAAAATAAGAAGGAAATAAATTAAAGTAGAAATTAGTCCTTAATAAATTCTATTATTTATAGCTTTTTTTGAGGTAACAAAGAATGGGAATCTGAGGGGAGTTCCCATAAATTGGGGAATCGATGATCAAACTGTGGCACATAAATATAATGATTACCTTTGTGCTGAATTTGTATCTGCATAATAACTAACCAGGATTCCAGAAGACTAATGAGGAAACATGCAACATGCCTTCTGATAGAGAGGAGAAAGATTCAGAACGCAAAAAGAGACAATTTTGCTTTGCTTGATTGGGAACTCCAGGGCCAACTTCGCTGATGAGACACAGCCCTGGGCAAGAAGGAACCAGATCCCAGTGATTGAAGAAGCTGCAGAAACAGGGGCACTATTGGCTGTGGGCACTTGCAGGAGTGTGGAGCTCTTGTTTTGGGGTTCTTTGTCAGAGCGGAGAATAGAAGGAAAGCTTGAGGAACCATTTCCCCACCCCATGATTAGAGGTATTTACACTACTACCTCTTATTTTTAAAAATGACCCACCAAAGAAGACAGAGATATATTATAGGAACAGGGAAGACCAAAATTAATCTTCAGAGGAGGGAGGAGGACACTTTAGTAAAAAAAAAAAAAGTTTCTACCCCAAAGAGTAATGTGAAATGGCTCCCTGCCCAGAGAGAATTTATAGAAGAACTCAAAAAAGAATTCAAAAATCAGAGACATTAAGGAAAAATTAAAGATGAAAATTAAAACCATCCAAGAAAAATAACATTATGAAAAAAGTTAATCAATTAGAAAAGGAGGTAGAGTCTCAAAGATGAAAATAAAAATCTTTGAAAGTTAGAATTGGGCAAGAGGAAGTAAGTGAAGCTATGAGAGACCAAGAAAGAACAAAACAGATTATAAAGAATGAGAAAATAGAACAGAATATGAAACACCTCATAAGAAAAACAAAAGATCTGGAGAACAAATCAAGAACAGAAAAATAAGAATAATTGAACTACCAGAAAGTTCTGCCCAAAAAAAAGAACCTTGACACAATGATACAGGAAATAATCCAAAAAAAAAAAAAAAAAAAAAAGTCCTGGAGTGATAGAACTTGAGGGGAAAGTAGAAATAGAAAAAATCCACTGATCACCACCTCAAAGAAATCCTTTGTGGAAAACATATAGGAATATTATTGCTATATTTTGAAACTCCCAGATCAAAGAGAAAATTTTGCAAGAAACAAGGAAAAAAAAACAAAAAACAATTCAAATACATTAAAGCTACAATTAGAATTGTACAAGCCTTAGCATCAGCTACAATAAAAGATTGTAGGTCTTGGAATCACATCTACATACAAACAAAAGAACTAACCCTGTGGTGAAAAAAAATCATATCTAAGAAAATTATGTATAATTTTCAATGAGAGAAAATGGTTATTCAATAAACTTGCAGATTTTCAAGACTTTCTATCAACGAAACCCAAACTTAACAGAAAATTTAACATGTAAGAACTAATATCAAATTGCTACTTTAATTTTAAGGAATTCAGCAGGACAAATTATTTAAACATGGACAAATTGTTTATACTTTTTGTACATGGGAAATATATATTTTATATTTAAGATTTGCATCAACAGTAGGGTAAGCTCAAAAAGAAAGATTGGCAGAGTAAAGGTAAAAGTAGTAATCATGTTACACAAATGGGTGTAGAGGAACAATAGACACAGAGGCATAAGAGTAGGAAGTCTCACAGTTCTGAAAACCTACTCATATCAGGAATGGGCTCAATAGGCAACACTACATATATACCATGAAGTGTATAGCACTTTACAAAATCTATAAATATAAAGGGGAAGGAATAGGTGGATGGGGAAGCAAAGGATGAGGGAAGAAGACAAGGGAAGAATCCCTTTGAGAGGGGAGGTCAAAAATAATAAGCCAAGTGATGGAGCAGAATTTAATAAAAGAGTCAGCAGGGATAGGAAAGACATGTGGGTATCTGAGGTATATGTATGTGTATGTATATGTCTATATATGTATATATAAATATATCCAGAGCCTGCTTGGAGGGGAGCAGTGAAAGAGAAGGAAAAGAATAAAGTAAATAAGGAGAGCATCAGAGAACAAAAGAACAATTTACAAGGAAATATAATTTCCTCTATATATATATATATATATTTTCCTCTATGAATATATATATATATAGTTTCTTAAATTGATATTTGTTGTCATATATTTTGAATCCTCCTTGATGTTCTGCTGGACACATGATAATGTTGTCTTTTGTTCTGTTTAATTCTGTTTTGTACTGATTTTCTGTTTTTCTTTTTGCTTATTCTGTTTCTTCAAATAAAATAAATTTGCGTGAAAAAAATATTAATGGGAAATGATAGAGGTCAAGACAATTTGTGCAAGGTATAGTAGAGGGTAGGCAGCTAGGTGGTACAATGGATAGAGTTCTAGGTCTAAAGTTAGCAAGAATCCTCTTTATGACTTCAAATTTGACCTCAGATATTTACTTGCTATGTGACCCTGGACAAACCACTTACTCCTATTTGCCTCAGTTTCCTCATCTGTAAAATGATCTGGAAAAGGAAATGGCAGAACACTCTATTATCTCTGCCAAGAAAATTTCAAATGAGATAACAAAAGTTGGCTATAAGAACATGACTAAATTACAAATAGTGTAGGAAATATCTGTACACGTTTCATTTTTCTTTGGATTACATGTACTGGGCAATTATGTTTGAACTTTACTACATGGCTGGCTTCCCAATACCTGTTCTGGTTGGGGAGATGTGTTTCCAGAATACGCAGTTTAAAAAGAAAATGACATTACAATTCCGATACATGCATGTATGCATATGTGGGGGTGGGATGGGAAGAAATAGAGAAGGAGAAGCAAAGAAACAGCAATTTACACAGAACTGAATGTGGAGAAGTGGGCAGTGAAATCTAGGCTGACATGGAACTACTGTCTATCTACCCAGGTTACTTATACCTTCGGAATCTAATACTTAATGTGCAACAAGAAAATGGTATTTACACACATATATTGTATCTAGGTTATATTGTAGCACATGTAAAATTTATGGGATTGCCTGTCATCGGGGGGAGGGGGTGGAGGGAGGGAGGGGATAATTTGGAAAAATGAATACAAGTGATAATGTTATAAAAAAATACATGTGTGTATATAAAATATAATATATGTATATAAATATATATATGTAAAACTATAAGTAAGGACCATAACTGATAAATAAAATTTTATATATATGGCTTAAAAAAAAAAAAGAAATCTAGGCTGACATGGAAAGGGCTTTGAGACGTGGGAATGCACAATACAACATTCACTGGCTGATGCATCAAAATGGAAATTTGAAAGATTCAGCAAAGACAGCTTGTAATTCATACTCTCCAATGCTCTGTTATATGTTTAAATGGACTATATCTTTCCCCTAATATTTTGAGGACACAGTGGAGAAAAGGGAATTTGACATGCAATCTACCTTGGCTAAGAATTGCCATTTGGGAATGGAAGAAGCTAGGGACTTTTGCTACTCCAATTCCTTGCTATTTACTTTGTATTTTTTTTAATTCAACTGTCTTTTTTTTGGCCATGATTTCAGATGTCTCATTCTGGCACAATCTGGCAGGGCTGCACTTGGGGGGGACAAATGAGGCAAAGAATGATTTGTGAAGCCCCCCTGAAGAATGAATCTGGTCTGGGCAAACTCAAAGTGAAGGCTCTGAGCCAAGAGCTACATTTTGTGAGGTCTCATCCAAGATCTATTACTAACTGGTTGAGTTTAGCCTACCTATTCTTGTATTACAGGAAAGCTATTGAAGATTGATTATTTTTTCCTTTTCTTATTTTTAAAGACTTTAAAGTAATAGCAATGTTTTTTTAGTAAGTCTTGCAGGGCCAGACAAGTTGATTCAAGTAACAGGAATACTATTGTGTCAAAAAGCTATTGGGATTTAAGGTGTCCATTTCTCTAGTAAATTGTTGAATTATCATTTTAAATTGTACATTTGAATCCCGAATGAAATAATTGCCCTATCTATGCAATTCTTGGAATATTAGCAGTCCTTCAAAGAACTGGACACTCACCAATTGTAAATGGTTTGCAAGAGGTCTTGTTTACTGTGATGATGATGATATTATAAAAGCTTTACACCATGCCATTCATCCTTTGGGAGAATATAAAATATGAAATATAGGATAAAAGAGAAGCAAGAACTGCCTTATATAAATTGTCCAAAATTAGTGTAAATTTCCACTATTCCCAGAGATAATTTTTAATGGGTTTGGTGGAAACTATTTGATCAATCCTCTACTGCTGAATAAGAAACAGATAATGAGAAAGCTTAAAGCCTTCCTAGTAAGAAAACTGCTGCCTAAAGATTATACAAAGAAATCTGGGCATACCAACCTTAATAATTCAGGATTCAGAAAGAGCATTATCCCCAGCTACTTAGATTTCAGTGAAAGCAAATATAGTGTAATTTAAAAAAAAAAAGACCTTAGGAGGTATCAGTTCAAATTCTGCCTGTACTACTTACAAGTTTTGTGACTGTGAGAAAAACCTTAAACCTTTCTCTGAGACTTAGGTTCCTCATCTATAAAATAGGGATAATAATACTTGAAGTAGCGATTACTATGAGAAATAAATTTTAAAATTATAGTTATCACTTACACAACACTTCAAATTTTGCAAAATGCTCTGCAAATTTTTTAAAAAAATTTATCCTCATGACAACCTAAGGAGGGAGGTTCTATAATTATCACCATTTTGTTGTTGTAAGTATTTAGTCATTTCAGTCATGTCTGACTTTCCATGATCCTTTTTGGTGATTTTCTTGGCAGATTTTTTTGCAGATAAGGAAACTGAGGCAAACAGAGTTAAGTGATTTTCCCAGGGTCACACATTCATTAACTTCCAGACTCTAGTGCTCTATCCACTGTACAATACAGTTGCCTCATAAACTTTAAAGTGTTATACAAAATCCAAATTTTTTTCATTATTCAGTGGTAGTAGCACGCTCTCAGGTAGTAACCAAGCAAAAACATCAGCATCAAGTTAGCAATTTGCTGCCAATATTTTCCTCAACAACCAGTTAACTTGCAACAAAAGTTAATCATCATAGAGGACCATGTGTCAGCCTAAAAATACATGGGACCCAATATGAAAGCTTGAATCCTTTTCAGTGGGCTGCCCCATCCATTAAAAAATAAGTTATACTTTGAGTCCTAGATCCAATAAGTCTCTGAAATAATGTGGGAGATATTTATGCCAAGAGAAGGAGAAGGTTTCCCATAGTTATAGATGTTTATTATGTCCCTGATTAGCATTGTTAGTAGAATTGTGAATTGGTCCAATGATTTTGGAGAGCAATTTAGAACCAGCCATAAGGGCTATAAAACTGTGCATACTTTTTGATGATTAATACCACTGATAGGTCCACATCCCAAAAACATCCCAAAAAGGGGTGGAAAGGACTTATTTGTACAAAAATATTTATAGCAGCTCTTTTTGTGGTGGATAAGAATTGGAAGGGAATACTCATCAATTGGGAAATGACTAAACAAGCTGTGGGGTATGATTGTGATGGAATATTAATATGCCATAAGAAATGACAAGCAGGATTATTTCAGAAAAACTTGGAAAGACTTCTATGAATTGATGCATAGTAAAGTGAGCAGAACAACATTGTACACAGTAACAGCAATATTGTTGGTTGAAGAATTGTGAATGACACTTATTCTCAGTAATACAATGATCTAAGACAATCCCAAAATACTAATTATGGGAAGGATACTAGCCAGCTCCAGAGACATACGTTATTTGAATTTAAATTAAAACATGCTATTTTTAACTTTCTTTTTTAAATCTAAATCTTCTTGTACAAAATGACCAAGCTGGAAATGTTTTACATAATTGTTCATGTATAACCTATATCTAATTGCTTATCATCTCTGGGAGGGGGAAGGAGAGAGAAAAAAGAAGAGAGAGAATTCGGAGCTCAAAATTTAAATAAAATGTTTAAATTTTTTTAAAAGAGGTCAAAATATCTATTTTCTGAGACTGATTTTTTTAAATAAGACCTATGAAATTGATGGCTCTTCAATAAAGTTTTCAAAATTCTCTAGATATAGAACAAGTCATGCTTGTGAGTTATTCCTCAGTTTTTAAAGAATTCTGCATCCAAGATTGCCAACTGCCTCCTTGCCAATTGTCTTGACTTTTGCTCTTCCACTTGGACTCTGATTGCTCTGGAAGAGAGAGTGAGACTGAGGACTTTGTGAAACTCTAGCTCACTTGAAATCAATTCGTTTGCAGGTCAAGATTTTACCTGATGATGTCATTGGTCCTCTTTGAAAGTGAAGGTCCACTACTACCACCACCACCACCACCTCTAATGACAATAAAGGCTACTAATTATAATAGGAAAAGCATATAGGAATAATATTGCCCTGAAATATACCAGGCTATCCAATCTCCTTGCTTCTTGGTTGAATTTTTCACTTAGCATTTAAATGATGTTCTATGGAAACTCTATATCCTCAAATTATAGTAATTTAAAGCTGGAAGAGATATGTGGAAATGGAAGACAAGGAAGATTGAATGATTTGTCCAAAATCCAATTTGAACATAGTTTTCTGACTCCAAAACCATACTGGTTTGAAAAGATCTATTTTTGAGTCAGAGCCAGGGCTGGGGTCTAGATCCAGTGCTTAGTACAATGCCTCGCACATATTATTAATATTATAATTGATGGATTGAATCTTTAATTCTCATTTCTTCAACCACATTGTGAGGATTTACTAAAATGTATATTTATTTTCCTTCATTTGATGAAACTGAATAACTCCCTCATCTGAGTCTTCCCAAGAGAGAAGGAAGCTTTTCTTACACACCTGTAAGAAAAGCATAAAAACATTTTATGAATAGACTAATGACTTGAAATGTATTAATAATAACATATCTTCTAACAGATATAAATAATTTTAATTACCATTTACATGGCATTTTAAGGCTTACAAAGGTTGTGTATGTTAATTTATTTGATTCTCACAACAACTCTAGGAGGTAATTATTATTGTTATCTTCATCTTACAGAAGAGAAATCTGAGGCACCAAGCAATTAAGTGTCTTACCCAGGCTCACACAGCTAATAAGTGCCAGAGGCAGAATTTGAACCCAGGTCTTGTTGACTCTAAATCCAACACTTTTCACTGCACCATATATTTCATTCATAATTTGTTAAGAGCTAAAGGTTTGTGTTACTCTTGAATCAATATCGGTCATTTTGAGATTCTTTGTGATGATGTGTAGCAAATCTGATCTAACTATTCTAGTCAATGTGGCTATAGTGTAGAACAAGACGTGGTTGTACAGCTGTTTGAGGTTATCCTTCCAAAATGCTGAAGCATTAAGAAAAACTGGCCTGCCATATTTCTGGATAAACAGGGAAATCAGTTATCAACTCTAGATAACACTATTTAAAAAAAAAACATTTAAAATCTTAGAAAAAATCAATATTAAATTGAATAATTTTTAAGTACCCAAAAGCTATTACTCTGTTAGAGATATATTAAAAATATCCCAAACCCAAACCAAAGTTCAGCTGGAATATATGCCAGCTGACCCCCCCACAGACCAACCAAAATAAGAAAGGAATCAATTTTGGGCTCATTTCCCTAACTTCACCAATCTCTATATTGTGAGAACAACTTTTATTTTTAAATACATTTTTATTAATATTTTTTTGATTCTGTGCCACTTAAATTTTTCAGTAGATTTCCCTCTTCCCCTTTTCAGAAAGCTTTCCCTTATAACAAAGAACAAAAATTTTCAGCAAAATTACAAAAACACTGACATAGTCTGAAGTGATGTTCCATACTCATAGACCTTCATTTTTACAAAAAGAGATAGTTGGAATTATATAAGTATAACTTTTCAGTGAGATTTCTCCACTTTCCACTTGCTTATAGTTCAATTTAAGACCAATCAAATTAAAAACAAAGAACCACTTATCAAATGCCTCTTATGTACAAAGACATTTATGCAAGGTTCTGTGGATATAAAAACAAAACTGAGAAAAACAAATCTTTAAAAAAACATGTATAGAAAAACAGATGCTGCCCTCAAGGAGTTTATATGCTACTCGGGCAAAGGTTCTTAAACTAGGGCCCTCAACTTAAAACAATTTCTTTTAATAATATATTTCATTGTTATTGATTTCCTTTACATACATGTAATCCCCATGTATCTCAATTTATGCATTTATGCACAATTTATTAAATTATAATGAATATTTAATTTCCATGTTAATATATAGCAGAACCAGTCTCAGATCTTCCATCTAATTAAACTCTCTCTCTCTGACTCTTGATTACAATAGAGTTCAGAGGGGAGGCAAGTATCATATCCCCATATAAAAATAGTCTATCCTTATTTTGTCCTTTGTCATTATTCATACATAATTTTTTTTATATTTCTCTACTTTTTTAAGTTCCTGAAGTTTAAATTTCTAAGCAATTTTGGTGTTTTTATCAGGAATTCTTGGAAATCGTCTGTTTCATTTCCTACCCACCTCCCAAATTATGCTCAGTTGTGTTTTTTTTTCCCTGTATGTTATTCTTGATTCTAAATCTACATAATTTGGTTTCTGAAATATCATATTACAAATTAGCCATTACTTTACTATGGTAATATGTGATTCTGACTGTGCCTCCTTGGTCTTTGAATTCTTCCTTTCTGACTATTTGCAATATTTTTTCCTTAACTTGATAGCTCTGGATTTTGGATATATTATTCTGGGGAGTTTTCATTTATGAGTTTCTTTCAGAAAGTGCTTAGTGTATTCTTTCTATTTCTACTTTGTCCTCTGATTCTGAGATCTACAAAATCTTCTTTGAAGATTTCTTGACTTCACTTATCTAGACTCTTTTTTTTTATCATGGCTTTCAGATAGTTTAATAATTCTTTTTAAAAAATGTTCATGCCAATCTGGTTTTTCAAATTAGCTGTTTTTGTTATAGGATATACTTTATATTTTTCTTCTACTTTTTCACTCTTCTGACTTTATTTTTATATCTCTTATTGTCTTTTGGTGTCAAAGTTTAGCATTACCACATCATAAAGTATATTATAAAGCAGTAATTATCAAAACTATCTGGTACTTATCTACATGCTATAAAACTGTGCATACCCTTTGATCCAGCAATATCACTGCTAGATCTATATCTCAAACATATCCAAAAAAGGGAGAAAAGGCCAATTTGTAGTTAAAAATATTTATAGTAGTTTTCCTGTGGTAGCTAAGAACTAAAAATCAAAGGGATGTCCATCAGTTGGGAAATGGCTAAACAAGCTGTGGTATATGATTATGATGGAATATTATTGTGCTATAAAAAGTGACTAACAGGATGATTTCAGGAAAATTTGGAAAAACTTATGTGAACTGATGCAAAGGGAAGTGAACAGAACCAGGAAATTGTTGTACACAGTAATGGCAATATTGTTGGACAAAGAATTGTGAATGACTTGGCTATTTTCAACATTACAATGATCCAAGATAATCCCAAAGGAGTAATGGTGAAGCATACAATCTGCTTCTAGAGGGAAAAAAAAACAAAACAAAACAAAACAAAACAAAAAAACCTAGTATTAGTTGAATATAGACTAAAGCATGCTATTTTTCACTCTTTCGTTCTTTTTCTTTTATTCAAGTCTTCTTGTACAAAATGACTAATATGGAAATGTTTTACATGATTTCGGATGTAAAAACCTATATTTGATTGTTTACTATCTCAAGAAGGAGGAAAAAGAGGGAAAGTTGGGAGGGAGAGATAGAACTTGGAACTAAAAACTTAAGAAAAAACCCAAATATTAAAAAAATTGTTTCAACATATAATCCAGGGGGAATTTAAAAATTTTCAAAAAACTATTTAGTACTGACTAAGAAATAAAGACAAATCAATGAAGCAATAGACATATAACATAAGAAACAAAGAAACATTGTACTTGACAATTGTGAAGATGTAAGACTTTGAAATACGAATTTATTATTTGGTTAAAAAATGTTGGGAAAACTGGAAACCAATATCTTATACCATTTACCAAGATAAGGTCAGAATGGTATCTTTGGCTTTTATTTGGCTTATCTAAATTTTCAGGAAGTTTACTGTGTGGGGATGTTTTTTTATCTTCTACGCCAGATTCTTTAATTCTTTTCCAATTTGTTGTTCTAGTGCTCTCATTTCATTTTTTAAAAGTATTCTCTTTAGTTTATCATTTCCAGGAATTCTGGTTGAATTTGTGTCCAAGCTGTGTTTTTCTTTGAAGCTTTGAGTCATTCTCTTCTGAATTTGTGTCTTGAATATCCCTGTTAGCATAGTAGTTTTTAATGATGGGATTTTTTGTTTGTTTGTTGCTAATTCTTTCAACCTACTTAGTGATTTAGAACATTATATTAGAAGGTCTGGAATAGTTTTCATGCTTCTTTCTTGGGAGTTTCAATATTATATTATTCCAAAATTCCAGGGACAGTTCAAGTCAGGGACCTGTAAGCTTTCAATGTTCTCTAAGTAGTCTGATAAAGGGAAAAGTCTGATTGCTGTTTCCCTGGTCTGAGTATGCAAGTTTCTGTAATGAGTTTGGGTCTGACCACCAAGAGACTGCTGCTGGAATCAGTCCTTAACAGGCATCTGGGAACTTTTACTAGTTTAGATTGACAGAACTTTATACTTCCCTTTGAACTAAGATTCAAACTTTGGATTAGGTTGGATACCATTCATGAAGTCTGAGTCACACTACTGCTGCACTTTGGGACATAGCCCAGGATCTGGGAACAGCTCCTGACTTTGGACTCTTTCCTCTGGGTAAAGTTTCCTCAGTCCACACTTAATCTGGGACTAAGCTGAACAGTGAGTGTGACAAAGCTTCCAATTGACAGCTGTTTCTGCATCTTCTGTGGAGCTTTGTTTGGTTTGTGGACTACTTCTTGATCTGATACCTAGCCTCTCGCTGTGGGAGAGGCTTCTATGGGTAGACTCCTGGCTAGACCTAATCCCCAATATTTACAGACTTCTGTCTTCCCATGCTGAACTGAACTAGAAAAGTGATGGGATCATGGGATTTAAAAAATAATTGTTCTTATTTAAACCATTACTTATCCTAATGATTTTCCTAATTATCCTAATGATTCCATAATGTTGAATTATTCTTGTTTTCTGATATAAATTTAATAGTCAAAATGAAAAAAAGTTGAATAGGCTACAATAGCTACTTTGCTAATATTTTATTTAGTAGTTTGGCATCATTTTTATTTAAAGGGCTGTTGTTTTATTTCTTCATGTTAAGAGACTAGTCATCAAGACTTCAGTTGTTATTAGTCACATAATCAGCCTACACTGCTTGATGCAACCCTGCTTTGGATTCTCAGGCTGTCTCCTGTACACTTACTGTGTGGCAAAGGGTGGTCTTTAGACTGGCTGCTTAGCCAGTAGTCAGTGTGGGCCCCATAACCACCTCTTATTCTCAACCTTTGTCTGTGCTTAATGATGAAAGATGAACTATCGTGGCCCTCTGTTGAGGAGGAGTCGTGTCTTTTCTAACCCAGATCTGGCACGAAATAAATCCGCACAAGCTGCCTCAAAATAGGTCAGCACACAGCCTCCCAGGGAATGAGACCATCTCTTGTTTGTGTCTCTATTGCTTTGGAAGAAGGTCATATGGCATTTCAAGGAAGTAGAGTCCACACCAGAATTTATGTGGCAAAGTAAGTAGAGGCCTGAGTTTAGAATTAGGAAGAGGTCAACTCTAACCTCAGACACTTACCAGCTGTGTCACCCTGGGCAAGCCACTTACCCTGTTTGTCTCAGTTCCTCATCTAAAAAATGATCTGGAGAAGGAAATAGCAAACCCCTCCAGTATTCTTGCCAAGAAAACACCAAATGGGGTGATGGAAAGTTGGACATGACTAAACTGATGAAAGAGCCACAAAATTCTGGTGAGGAACAGTCTCACAGTTATGAGATTCTACCCAGGAACAGCTCAGCTCAGTATCTGTGGCTTCCTATCCCTAAGCAAGTATTCATTAGTTAGGCTACTTTTAAAATGGTCTTGGTCGGGGCAAATGTTTTAAGGCAACCACTTTAAGTTTGAGCTTGCATAGTCTACAGTTTAAGGTGGTAGAAAGAAGACTGTGCCTCCAGTTTGGGAGGATCTTTTTGTACTTATGCTATCGCTTTATCTTCTCAGTAAATATCCCTTTATAAAAACTCTTTGGCATTAATTGGTTACACTGATAATGGATAGTAATCACTTGGTCAATAAAGTATATTGGGTAAGCACTACTTATAACTGGCAGTTGAGAATAGATTAGGATAGATGTAGATGATAGTGGGAATCCACTGAAGAATTGTGGTTTCCCTAAAACACAGAGGGGAAGTACCTGCTAATGAGTGTTGTTCAGTCACTTTCAGTTGTGTCTGATCCTTTGTGACCCCATTTGGGGTTTTCTTGGCAAAGATACTAGAGCAGTTTGCTATTTTCTTCTCCAGATCATTTTACAGATGAAGAAACTGAGGCTTAAGTGATTTACTTAGGATCATATGGCTACTAGTAAGTAGAAGTCTACATATGAGCTATATTTGTTTTATATGTCCCTAGGCAGATCAGGACCATATTTTCCTCACAGAAGGAACTTACTTCCCTTCCATCTTCTTCAGCAGATTGCCCCCTCAATCATGCTCTCTTGTTCTCTGCTCTTCAACCTCTCCCTGTACACTGGTTCCTTCTCTACTGCCTCTAAATAACATTGCTTTTTTGTATTTTACTTAGTTCTAATGTATTGAGAGAGAAAAAAAAAAGTAGGGGAAACAACTTCTCCTTTATAGAAATGAGATATCTTGACTAACAGAATTTAGCTCCCTGATAGGAGTCTTACTTTAGAACTATAAAGTTGGGAAGCCAGTTATGTTAAGCCAACTTAAACACGAGTTGATCATTTTAAAAATTCACACAGAAGCATGCCAGACGTCACCATTTTGGGGCCCTGACTCAGCCATGTGTACATCTGCCACATTTCTGCAGTTCCAATTCTTAGCAACTAGTTTCAGAGATGATCTGCGCCAGCCTGGAATGACAGCTCCCCTACTACCCATAGTCACCGACTAATTCATCATGTCTCTTTTGCTTAACTTCTTACCTAAAGGCCCTTTTTCAAAAGTTTATGTCTCAGGGCTTAGGGAGATAGAAGTTTGAGAATTCAAGTGATTCAAGACCTTCCCCCAACTCTTTTATGTTCCCTCTTAAGGTCACATTGATTTCACAGGCTCACAGAATTTAAATGACCATCTAGTTTGGGCCAAATACTAACGCTATTCTTGATATAATAACACACCTAATGAGTGATCATCTAGCCTTTGAAGTCTTGCTAGGAAAGGAAATTCACCATCTTTGGAGCAAGTCAACACTCTTTTGGAAAACTCTGTTAGGAAGTTATGTAACACCAGACTTAAATTTGCTTCTTTGAAATCTCTACCCATTGCTCCTTGTTTTGACCAATGAAACCAAACAGAACTGTGTTTCATATACCTCCTGATTCTTTCCCCAATTTCTTCAACCTAACTTTGTATAAAATTCAGTTGAGAAGCTCTGTCAAACAGGCCTACAAATGGCCTTCTTCATCTGAAGTGCCCAGAACTGAATGTTCTATATGAGATCTAATAAGGACAGAATACAGAGGAATTATAACTTCCTTATTTTGGAAGCTGCATCTCTCTAAATGCATTAGTTTTTAGCAAGTCTGCATTAGTTTTTTTGATTTGGCACATAGTACCATTGACTCCTGTGGAACTTGCAGTGTTCTAGAAGATTACAAGATTTTTTTCAGATTTCTGTCTAATCATATTTCCTTGTTCTATATTTGTGTGACTAATTTTTTTAAACCCAAATGTAAGACTTTATGTTTATTGCTGTTGAATTTCATTTTATTAGATGCCCATGTTGTTTATCTTCATTAAAATCATTAATAAAATTATAAAACATTTATAAAATTTTTATTTATTTAATTTTTTTACTTATTGGGGTTTTTGATTTGCTTGCTGTGCATTGGACTTACCTTTCTTTTTCTAATATCATGTCTTGAGATGCAAAGTTTCTTGACTTGGCTGTATCCCATAAATTTACGTATATTACCTCAATGTCATAATTTTATTTCATTATTATAATTTTCATAACCATCACTATTTAATGTCTGTATTTTGTCTTTGACCTACTTTGCCCCCCCCTCAGGCAATTAGAGTTAAGGGACTTTCCCAGGGTCACACAGCCAGGAAGTGTTAAGTTTGAAATTAGATTTGAACTCAGGTCCTCCTAACTTCAGGGCTGATGCTCTATCCATTGCACCATCTAGATGCCCTTCATTCTATTTTTCAAAGTGTAAATTGATTTGCTGAGTTTTTTCTAGCTTCCTTTCTCGACTTCCTCTCTAGTTTTTAAAGTTTTAAGTTTTCTGTTATATTGAAGATCTTCAAGTTTGTTTGTTTGTTTTTTTAAAATAAGGCTTCTTAATAGTTTTTTGGGTCACTGTTTTCAAAAGGATTATAGACTGACCTAGTTCTGAAAGAGACTTCTAGACCATTTTACAAATGAGAAAATTGGTACCCAGTGGGGCTGTAATTTTCTCAAGCCACAGAGGAATTAAGTATTAGCAGTAGATTCTGAACCCAGGACTTTAGACTCTGAAGCCTATTTTCTGGGATTTTAGTTATGATTATTGTTGAATTATTCTTTTGAGATTTTCCCCCAGCATTTGTTAATTCTTGAGCAATGAATTTATTCATTTCCTCAGCTTCTCTGCCATCTTATCTGTGGAATTCCCCTGAATTTCTTTACTTTCCCTCATTTTACTCTTATTCTTTTGGCATATTTTTTGCTATTTTGAGGTGATGAGAGGTTGCTGGGTTTAGACACAACCTCTCACTCAACCATCTTGCCAAAAGTCACAGTAGATAAATTTTGTTAGACTCTAAAAGAAGTTATCTTAGAAAACTGGGCAAATCTCTTAACCTCCATGAGGTCCCCTACTAGCTATGAATCCATGAAATTTGGTTCAGCAGAAAGGAAGGAGAAAAGGATTTCAGAAAGGGTCAAAGTGCACATATGGAACCAAGCAAACTATGTGAGGATATGTTAAATAGATTACTTTGCCAGGAATAGAAAGATTGTTATAGAATAATGAGAAATGAAGAGATGGGAATAGAGGAAAGAGCCAAGTGTAAGGGAGGGCAAAGAGAGGGCTAATTGATGGAAGATCCCTAGAGCAGCAAATCACCTCTGCTGGTACTGAGTTTTCTAGAGCATGAGAATACTAATAATATCAATTTATCTCTCTTAGTATTTTACAGTTTAAAAAGTGCTTTCTCTCCAGTAATTCTATGAGCTAAGTAATATTGGTATTATTCCCATTGTGTGAATGAGGAAGCTGGGGTTGGTCAGGCTCACACAGTAACTGTTAGAGCTAGAGCCCGACATACCTTTTTCTCCTCTCTACCCTGTCTTTGACTTTTGGAACTTCAAACTATGCCTTCCCTGCTGCTGGTTTGTCCCAAAACTTCCCTCAGTACCCGGGGCATCCTTGTCCCAAAATTACCTACCACCCCTGCAGCCTGCTCAACCTGGAATATTCTCCTGCAAGGCTTTCTCCCCACCCCGGTCTTTCCACTTCATTCTTCCTAAAGCTACTGTTTTTCAGAGGGGCTTAAACTCATTTGCTTTCTGGATTTCAAAAATTTCACAAACACACTGCGTTGAACGGCACCTTCCCTCTTACTCTCCTACCTATTTTTAGCTCTTTTTGTGTATGTCTTGCCTCTAGAATGTAACCTCAAGGACAAAGACTATCTCTTGTTTTGCTTGTATTTGTATATCTAGCACTTAGCATAATTTCTGGCATATAGTAACTACTTAATGAAACTTTCCTTCCGTCTTCCTTTCCTCTACCTTCCCTCCCTCCCTCCTTTCCTTCCTTCCTTCCTTCCTTCCTTCCTTCCTTCCTTCCTTCCTTCCTTCCTTCCTTCCTTCCTTCCTTCCTTCCTTCTTCTTTCCTTCCTTCTTTCCTTCCTTCCTTCTTTCCTTCCTTCCTTCTTTCTTTCTTTCCTTTCTTCCTTGCTTCTTTCCTTCCTTCCTTCCTTCCTTCCTTCCTTCCTTCCTTCCTTCCTTCCTTCCTTCCTTCCTTCCTTCCTTCTTTCCTTCCTTCCTTCTTTCTTTTTTTCTTCCTTCCTTCCTTCCTCCCTCCCTTCCTTCTTTCTTTATTTTCTTCTTTTTTCCTTCCTTCCTTCCTTCCTTCCTCTATTCCTTTCTTCCATCTTTCCCTCCCTCCCTCTTTCCTATCTCCCTCCCTTCCTTCCTTCCTTCTCTCCTTCATTCTTTCCTTCCTTCTTCCATCCTTTCTTCATCTCCTTTTGCTTTCTTCCTTCCCTTCTGTCTTGATGAATGCTTCTGAAATTTTTTACTTTTCTTGCTACATTTATAGAATCATTCATTTCCAGCAAATGAGAAACATGGATATGGGGCTCAAGAGTCAGATAAAACCAGTAGCAGCAGTAGCCAAGATTTTTAGTGCAGATAAAAACTTCAATATCAGAATATTTTAGACCAATACTAGACATGTGACAACATGCTAAAACAATCTTGGCTTTGACATAATATTGGAAATCACTGTGGGACAGTGATGGATTGAGGTAGTCGAACCCCAGTAACAACATTGGCACAAGTGATCAACAAGGCAAATAAAGCCCTGTTCATGTCTCCCTGAAAACAAAAAAATCATGGCCAACAGGCATTTTGCCACAGGATTTCCCCACAAGTATTGGACAGAAAAACTACTAACAAAAAAGAAAAGACAGGAAGATCTCACTTCCAGCAAATATAGAAAACAAAGGGAATTCTGCTGTGACCTGCAAAGTGTGTACTTTTTCTGTGTTTGCCAATGCCAATGCATATACAAGATAAAAGTTGTTCTCCATAGGTTTCAGAAAAGCATTTAACAGTATATCTCTCTTTTTTTTTTTTGAGGGCAAGGCAGTAAGTTGTTTCTTGCACACAATAGAGAGTTATTAAAATTTGTTGAATTGAGGGTAGACTAGACTAATAGTATAGACCAGAAGATTCAGAACAAACTGGATGAGTGAATCCAAAGACTATTAATGGCTCATCATCTTGGAGAGAAATCTCAAGTGAAAATAATGACTGGCTCTTATATTGAGCATAAAAGATTTTAAAGCATTTTATACATTCTCTTTCATTTGAGCATCACAATCTCCAGATGAGGTAGGTGATAATTGGAGTATTATTCTAATTTTACAGTTAAGGAAATTGATACTGCAGAGTTAAGTAAGTTGCCCACAGCCATAGCTGTAAAAGTGTCAGAGATGAGCTTGCAGTTGCCAAGTCCAGTACTGAAATCAATATATGCCAGAGATGTCCTTGGTCCTGGGCTGTTTTAAAATTTTACAAGCAATGTGGAAAAAAGCATAAATATCATACATCAAATTTATAGATGAAACAAAGTCTGGAAGAGGTAATAGTGGATAACAGAGTAGGAATCCCAAAGATTAAGACAATGGGTGCATTTCATTTAAGAAGGTACAATATAAACTTAATTAAATTCCTGTATTTGGGGTTTACAAAGCCAATTTTGCAAATACTATATGAAGAGACTGACTAAACTCAGATTGTATGAAAAATTCCTGAATATTTTAGTGAACCACAAGCTCTGTATAAATCAATAGTACCACATGGCCACTAGAAAAAGTTGATATAAATGTAGGCTGCATTAAGAGATGTACAATGTTCAGAAAATAGAAGGGACTCTCCCAGCTGTGTTCTATTCTGACCATATGATACCTATAGCATCCTCTCCTGGGCACTATTTTTTAGGAAGGACATCAATAATTTAAGTATCTTAAGGATGGCAACCAGATAGTGCTAAGATTGGAAAATAGGCTATAGGAGGATTGGATTAAAAATTGGAGATCTTTAGCTTAGAGAAAAGAATTAAGGGCCATATGATCCAATGGAGATATAGTTGTCTTCAGATTGTTACTCAAGAGTTAAAACATTTATTGAGCACCTATACTGCTACTAGGCATTGTGCTCCAAGCTGGAGTTACAAATAAGAAAAACAAGCACCATCTCTGCCTTAAGGAGCTTACAATCTACTGGAAGAAGGCAATGCACAAAAGGAAGCTAAAAAGTTGAAAAGCTGAAACGAAGGGAAGATATCCAGTTGGAGCCATGAGGGAGAATTTCAAAGATAGCATATGGGGAATGAAGAGACAGATGAACTGGGTGGATCTAGAAGGGTCTAAAGGGCATTGATAAGGTGTAAGTATCAAGGCTGAGGTGCATTTGTAGGAGAATGAATTTCCTTGGGCAAAATGAAGAAAACCAGAAGAGAGAGGCCAATTGTGAAATGAAAAGGACTGACATGTAGAAGGGAGATAGACTTAGTGTACCTTCTGGCAAAAGATCAGAATGATATCATGGAAAAGGCACTGATTTTCCAGTCAGAGGTCCTGGATTCAAATCCCACCTCCACCACTTATAGTCTGCTTTTGGGCAATCTTTACTTTCACTGCTCTAGGATTCTGTTTCATCATCTGGAAAATGAGGAAATTGGCTCCTCCCATTATAGATCTATGATCAAATAAAATTTTTTAACTCTAGAATAGAAGGAAGATCTTGCCAAGTTTGTGTAAATATCTGGTCTTTGTGAGTTATCAAAGCCAAAAAGATTCATCTTTTGGCAATCCACTTTCTGATGATAAACTTCTCTGAATTGGTTCTCTAGTCTAGTTCTTATGTTTTCTTATTGCAGTTTTTGTTTTTTGTTTTGTTTTGTTTTTCTACACAAGTGTTTCTTGGAAAGCAGAACCAGGAGCCATGGATGGAATTTGCAAAGACTCATATTGTGCACAATATCAGAGTAAACTTTAAAAAACAAGTACAGTTATACTTTCCACACTGTGGGGAGTTGTTAGGGTGATCTGAAAGACCCCACATAAAAATTTTTTTGGCCCTCCAAAAAAAACATTCAAGTCTGAATGTTTTTCTTTTTCTTTACCCAGGTGTTTAGAGTTCCTTGTTATGAAATTTGGGTTAAATATTTGGGCATTGGTTTTGTGTCATATGTTGACCATGTGCCATATGCAAACTTCTTTCTGCAAAGCTCCCCCCAAAATTCCTATTTAATTTTCTTATGCTGGTCCACCAGATATAGAAGTCACAATGGGGGAAAGTTGCAATAAGGAAGGGATAACTATAGAGGTATACAGAAAAACAAAAACAGCCCCTCCCCTTAAGGTATTTATGTTCTCCTGGGCTTGAAAGAGGGATATGTCTCAGTCAGCCAATAAAGGTTTATTTAGTATGTACTAGGTGCCAGGCACTATGCTAAAACATGGGAGATACAAAAAGAAGCAAAATATAGTCCCTGCCTTCAAAGAACTTACAGTCTAATGGAGGAGATATGCAAATAAATATATGTAAAGTAAATTATATATACAGGATAAATAGGAAAAGAGGGAAAACACTAAAATTAATAAGTATTGGTGAAGACAATCAGTAAAATGTGGGATTTTAGTTGGAACTAAAATATATGTTTGTTCCTGATCTTAGGACAGCATAGAAAGACTTGCACAAAATAATGAAGAGCAAAGTGAGCAGAACCAGAACATTAAATACAGTAATAGCAATATTAATATAAGAATGACTTTGACCAGTTGCTCAAGATTAAGTCACCTTGACTAATATAAATATATAAATTAAAAATAAAGGACATGTGAAGAAAGATACTATTTGCATCCAGAAAAAGAACTGATAATAGAAATAAGCATAGAATAATTTTACTTATATATAAGTACATATATGTATGTATGTATACTTATTTGAATCTAATGGTAACCATGAAGGGAGGGAGGAAAGAAAAAAAAAGAAATTTACTTTATAGCTTTGTTGTATTTGGAGGGAATAGCAAGTTGTACATGGTAGATCTGCAGTTTCATGTGCAATTATCTTTTTTAATTGCACTGTTATGGAAATTCTTGCTTTGTTCCATTAATTGAAAATAAATTAAATTTTTAAAAAAATTCAATTTTGATGGACCAAGCATGCATACATACATATATGTGTGTGTTTTATATATACACATGTACACATATGCACATGTGTGTGCATATATACACAAGGTGAAAAATAATGAGATCAAAGGAGAAGTTCATATAAAGTACTTTAAAAATATTTGATGAGGAAGATTCCTCAGCTAGAGGAATCAGGGAAGTACTACACAAAAAAAGCCCCAGAACTAAGATTCTAAAAAAACCAGAGAGAGACAGAGAGAGAGAAAGGAAGAAGGAAGGGAGGGAGGGGGAGAGAAAGACAGAGACAGACAGACAGAGACCAAGAGAGAGAAAGAGAGAGGGGAGAGAGAAAAAGGGGAAAGGGGGAGAGGGAGGGAGGGAGGGAGGGAAAAAGGAAGAAGGAGAGGGGGGGGAGGGAGGGAAGGAGGAGGAAGAAATGAAGGTGGAGAAGAAATTAATAGAACTTTTGGAGATGGGTAATGGGCTAGGGCAAATGCCAAGATAGTACTCTGAGTGTGAAAACAAATAATTTACCTAGATTGATTTATGTTCCAAAGGTGGTCTTCCTCTTCCTCACTTTGTCCTGACTTTTAGATTGAGATAGGTATAAAATCCAAAGCAGGCCCCAAGCCACACTGCCCTCTGGTATAACTAAAGCAGCTCTACTGATCTAAGTGCTCTGCCTCATTTGAATCCAGTTCTCAAGTAAGTCAAAATGTCATCAGTCTTTATAAGGAAAGAAGAACCACGCCCCAAAATAACAACCGATCTAGATAAATTATTATAAGTAGACATGGTACTAGGAAAAATTCTGATAATCTAAAACTTATGTGAGATGTTTTCAGTTTTGTCTTTCTTTGCCCTTTTCCTTTTCAGTAACACTTTCCTGATGTCATGTTTAATAACGTTTGAGTAATAGTAACTGCCCCACTTGGGACCTAAGTGACCAGTTCCAGTTGGGCAACACAGCTCCTTCCTCCCTCCCTCACTTCCTCCCTTTCTTCCTTCCTTCCTTCCTTCTTTCCTTCTTTCCTCCCCTCACTTCCTCCCTCTCTCTCTTCCTTCTTTCCTTCCTTCCTTCCCTCCTTCCTTCCCTCCTTCCCTCCTTTCCTCTCTCCCTCCCTCCCTTCCTCCTTTCCTTCCTTCCTATTCTTCCCTCCTCCTTCCCTCCCTCCCTTCTTTCCTTCCTTCCTTCCTTCCTTCCTTCCTTCCTTCCTTCCTTCCTTCCTTCCTTCCTTCCTTCCTTCCTTCCTTCCTTCCTTCCTTCCTTCCTTCTTTCCTTTCATGACTTGATTCCAAACCCAGTACTTTGTCCATATAGGTATATATTTGTACATATAGTATGCACATAAAACACACACAAACACAAACTTTACAATTTTCAAAGAAATTTTCACCTTCAGACATTTACTAGCTATATAACTGTGAAAGAATCATTTAATTTCTGTTTGCTTCCACTCCCTTACCTATAAAATGGGGATAATAAAAGCACTTAACCTCCCAGGATTGTTGTGAGGATAATATTTATAAGTACTTGCCACAGTGCCTGGCCCATAGTAGGCACTGACTAATTGCTTATTCTGTTCCACCTACCTCTTTCTATCACTAGTATATATTGGGGGATTGTTGTGATGCCCTCTAGTGGATGAGAATGGCTAGTTGATGGGAGGGCCAACATCTAAGTAAGAGATATGATTGGAAGATGAACCATACCTGTAGACTAACATGAGAACTACTACATTACCCCATTACGGTTAGAAGCAAGAACCAGTGACATAGCAGAGCCTTTGAGAGCCTGTTGTTTGTCCTTCATTCTTGAAGAGGACCATGGCATCTGGGAGGTGACACCATGACAAGCAGTGAATTAGATTTGAGTTAGGAAGGGTTATGCAAGGTCACCCACATTACTTTCCCCTCCAGAGCCATCTGGGTCCAGTGGCCAGATATAGATGAAGATGGGTGGAGATGGTCCTGGGTGCAGAGGGAGACCTTGGTTCTTTGAAGCTAAGGTTTTCCATAGGTCTCAGTTTTAACTAAAGCTGCACCAATTCAAAAGAAAGAGAAAGAAAGAAGAAGAAAGAAAGAAAGAAAGAAAGAAAGAAAGAAAGAAAGAAAGAAAGAAGAAAGAAAGAAAGAAAGAAAGAAAGAAAGAAGAAAGAAAGAAAGAAAGAAAGAAAGAAAGAAAGAAAGAAAGAAAGAAAGAAAGAAGAAAGAAAGAAAGAAAGAAGAAGAAAGAAAGAAGAAAGGAAGGAAGGAAGGAAGGAAGGAAGGAAGGGAAGAAAGAAAGAAAGAAAGAAGAAAGAAAGAAAGAAAGAAAGAAAGAAAGAAAGAAAGAAAGAAAGAAAGAAAGAAAGAAAGAAAGAAAGAAAGAAAGAAAGAAAGAAGAAAGAAGAAAGAAAGAAAGAAAGAAAGAAAGAAGAAGGAAGGAAGGAAGGAAGGAAGGAGAGGAAGGAAAGGAAGGAAGGAAGGAAGGAAGGAAGGAAGAAAGAAAGAAAGAAAGAAAGAAAGAAAGAAAGAAAGAAAGAAAGAAAGAAAGAAAGAAAGAAAGAAAGAAAGAAAGAAAGAAAGAAAGAAAGAAAGAAAGAAAGAAAGAAAGAAAGAAAGAAGAAAGAAGAAAGAAGAAAGAAAGAAAGAAAGAAAGAAAGAAAGAAAGAAAGAAAGAAAGAAAGAAAAAAAGAAAAGAAAGAAAGAAGGAAGGAAGGAAGGAAGGAAGGAAGGAAGGAAGGAAGGAAGGAAGGAAGGAAGGAAGGAAGGAAGGAAAGAAGAAAGGAAGGAAGGAAAGAAGGAAGGAAGGAAGAAAGGAAAGAAGGAAGGAAGGAAGGAAAGAAAGAAAGAAAGAAAGAAAAAGAAAAAGAGAAGGAAAGAAAGAAAGAAAAAGAAAAAGAGAGAGAAAGAGAGAAAGAAAGAAAGAAAGAAAAAGAGAGAGAAAAAAAAGAAAATTCTAAATAAATAAATAAACAAATATGGGAGGGGGAGACCCCCAGAGTTTCTGGCCAATAGCAGAAATGCTACTTGCATTCCAACTGAGTCAATCAGGACCCAAACAATAAACATCCCAGGCTTGCCTAGGATCTTTTGGTGGCCTACAGTTACTCAAGTGTTGCTGTTACCCTGGTGTTGGGTGATATGAATTACATAATGAAGACCTGCATGCAAGAAGTAGCATAAGAAATATTCAGGAAATGGATATATCTCTTAAGAAAGAAGTAGGATAGTTGTGTGCAAAAATGAGAACGGGCAGTCCAAATGATACCCTTGTGCATAGGAAATGTACCAAAGACCTGCAGGTCAGCCTCCAGACAGGATTCATTGGAAACAAGCATCTCACAGGATGACAAGGCATTGATGAATTGCTGTCTGGAATGGCCACATCGATAAGGCCTGGAGATTCTTGAAGTTTTGGGGCACAAAGAATAAGTCTTGGTCATTTAAAGCCTTTTTGTCAGTCTGATCTCATTTATGCCAATTCCCACTCACTTTCATAAAGCATATCAGAGAATGTCATGTTGCATATAAATGTGTGGATTTTACTGTCAGTAGTAGTAAGTATAGATTTTTATTGTCAATCTAGCAATATCCTTTGCTTTTTGTACATATATTTTTTCTTCTTTCCAGTTTGGTTTATAGATTTCCTGAACATGATTTTAGGCTATTAGGGGCAGTCCTTGAGTCAGGAACACTCAAGTTCCAACATGGCCTTAGACAGTTTCTAGTTGTGTGACTGAGCAAGTCCCCTAACTTGTGTTTGTCTTAGCTTTCTCATCTGTAAAATGAAGATAATAATAGTACCTACTTTCCAGGATTGTTGTGAAGATCAAATGAAAATAGCACTTTGTATAATGCCTGGCACATAGTAAGCATTACATAAATGTATCTTATTATTTTTTAGTTGAGTTTCATGCCAAGTTTTTAAGAGGCTATTTTTTCCCCTTTGTGCTATTTTTTGTTATTATTGAGATAATATTGTTGGTAACACCCTGCCATCTTCCTCAGGAATATTTTTCAAATGAGCTTGTATTGTAGATTGGTATCTCCCTTGGCTGCTATCTCTTTTGCCAAAGAGATTAAGTATTTGCTGGTTGAGGCAATATTATTATGTTGGGTATTATAACTATCTCTGTTGGACTTTTATCCTTTTATTAGACTACAAATTCCTGGAGGACAGACACTTCCTCTTTTCTAAACTTTGTATCCCACACAGTGATTCACACATAATAGGTGCTTAAAAAGCCATTTTATTGACTTTTTTTCTTTTCAAATTTTATTTCAAATTTTCTTTTCAAATATTATTCCAAACATGTTCTTTCTCTACTTAAAGAGTAATTTTTTGGAGGGAGAAAAACAGAGCTTGAGATACACAGAGAGTGTGCAAAAAAAAAAAAAAAAAAAAAAAAAAAAAAAAAAAAAAAAAGGCAGTTTAACAAAGCAAATTAATCTATCTACTGATTCTGATGAGGTATGCATTTTCCCATACCCGTGGCCCTCCCAGTTTGTAAAGAAGCAGGGAGTATGTACGTGCATTTCCCCATCTCTTCCCTGAGACCAGGCTTGATCATTTTAGTTATTCAGCATTTAGTTTTGCTTTTGTTGTTCATATTAGCTAGTTTTAAAAATGTTGTTGTTCAGTCATCATTCTTATCTAATTCTTTATAACCCCATTGGTATTTTCTTATCAAAGATGTTGGGCTGTTTTGCCATTTCTTTCTCCAGCCCATTTGACAGATGAGAAAACTGAGCAAACAAGGTTAAGTGACTTGCCTGGGGTCATACTGTTAGTAAGTGTCAGAGGTCAGATTTGAACAAAGGCTTTTGTGACTCCAGGCATGGCATGCTTAACTACTGCATCATCAAGTTCCCTAATTTAAGATTTATAATAAATTATCTCATTAGATCCTCACTACAACCCCGTGAGGAAAATGCTAATATTATCTCCATTTTAAAGAAGGGGAAAAAAAAAAAAAAAAAAAAAAACAGGGCTGAGAATCAACCAGGATCAAATGGCTAGTAAGGGGTCTGAAGGAGGATTTGAACTCAGACCTTAAGAGTCCTTTTTTTATTTCTTTGACCTTCATTGTTGCAGTGTTTATATGTATATGGAGGATTTTTACTTCTTTCTTCAAACAAATCTCCCCATGCTCATTGTATCCTTCATATTCATAATTTCTTATGGCCCTATAATACTCCATATTTAGCTATACTCTGGAAAATGAGCAGAACAGTAGGTTAATATTTTTTATATTGTGATACTGTCACCTAATAAACATATTTCTCACCAGGTAGTACTTGAAGCCTATTAACTTGGGAGGGGTTGCCAAGGCTTGTGCTCATAATCTTCTGGATTCAGACTCACTTCCATGATACACCTGAGCAGGACCCTACCCTAGTGAATCAATGCAAAAATGAAATTTGAATGATTGCTTCAATAAAGAGCAATATTTAAATAAATTCACAAAAAATTATCACCTTTTCTGAATTTAATCAGCAAAACTCATAAAGAAGAACTAGGAGGGAAAATTCCATTTAACAAAATACATTTTATATATATATATATATATATATATATATATATATATATATATATATATATATATATATGGAAATTAGCCTGCCAGAATAGACATAGAGGTTTACTCAAATACAACTACAAAACAATTTTTTTACATAAATAAGAGACCTAAATTATTGGGCATATATATATATATATATATATATATATATATATATATGTATATGTTTAATGTTTATGACTAAGTCATAATCAAATCACCAAAAGGCTACTTTATAACTAATATAGTTAGCTAGTTGCTAACTACTCCAATGGATTTGTGATCTTATTGATTTAGAAAGTCTCTCTAGTGATAAGTATAATTTATTCATATCCATCTAGCTCCTGTCTATTTCCCTCAACATTTGCTTCATGAGGTATATTCAACATGACTGAGGGATTTCCTCAATCTCCCCTGTCACTGTGAAAGCTCCAAAGGAGTTCTCTGTCTACTTTATATTTCATTGAAAAGAAAAATTGGGATAATTTGTGGAAAACTATTTCTTCTGCTCTCACTTGGCTGCCTTCAAACACTATCTCCACCTTCATTTTTTTCTCAGATGAAAGGATAACCTTTCTTGCCAAATAGCATTTCTTCCAGCAGATTGATTTCTCAGTCATCCCCACTCTCTCATTTATCTTTACTCTCTCCTTGGCTATTGGTTGCTTTCCTTCATCCCATATTTACCCCATTCTCAAAAAAACCTTCACTTTATCTGTCTATCCTTGGTATTCTCCCCTATTTTGTAACTCAGTTCCTTGAGATGGCCTCTACAACAGTTGTCTTTACTTAATTCCTCTCATACTCTCTTCTTAACTATTTGCTGTCTTCCAAACATAGATTGAACTGAAACTGTACTCTTACAATTGCCAATGATCTCTTCATTGCCAAATCTATTGATCTCTTTGCCTACTCATGGCCCTCCCAATTTGCAAAAAAGTAGGGAGTATGTTTGTGTATTTGACATTGTCAATCCTTCTTTTCCTTGATACTTTTCATTCTTTTTGTTTCTTTTGTGATCCAGCCATCTTTTGATTCTCTTCCTACCTCTCTGATCTCTCCTCAATCTTCTTGGCTGGATCTTCATGTAGGCTACACTTCCCAAAGCTCTATCCTGAGCCCTTTTCCTTTCTTCCTCTATACTGTATTATGTTACTAGCGTAGTTCTGGTAGACTCAATTATCATTTCTATATGAGTTTCACATCTCCAACTGCCTTCTGGATACTTTAAGCTTGATTTCATTCGCTTTTTTAAATCTTGATTTATTATGTTGGTATGCTTGAAGAGGACCAAAATGACATCACTGTCAGAGTCAAGGTATAATGTTTTCAACTTTGACTGGATCAGATCAGTACTCAATTACAAATATCTATCACAAGTTGGGCACAATAATCCATATGAACATTTGGAGTGGAGATGTGGTTCAATTGGTGCATCTCAAATTTCTTTTGAGCTACTGCAATTCTGCTTTGCTCATAAACCATAATGTTTCTTTGAGGAGGGCATATCTTGGCAGTTGGTCCTGTGCCAGTGTCTCCCATGTCTCACATTCAATTCCAAAGTTCTTCATTTATACCTTGAGAGTTTCCCTGCATTGCTTCTTCGGACCACTTTGTGAGCACCTACCTATGTGAATTCTCCATAAAATAGTCTTTTAGGCAAACATATGCTAGTCATGAGTTGCTATTCAGCTCAAGAAATGACCTCAAGGTATGTGACTTATCCAGTCAGGTGATCTTCAAGATCTTGCAATTCAAATTAATAAGATTCAGTTTCCTGGCAGGCGTGTGGTATACTGTCCAGATTTCACAGACATTCAGTAAAGAGGTCTGCATAATGGCTCTGTAGACTTTCAGCTTGATAGTCAGTCTACCTCTTTTTTTCCCCACATTTTCCTTCAGAGTCTCCCAAACACTAGCTAGCTTGCTAGCTCTGGTAATGCTGCCATATATTGCCAAGGTAAGTGAATACATCAGCAGCATTCAGAATTTGTCTGTTATAAATGGTTCCATATATGGATTGAGTTTTTCTGGTTGGTGGAGAACTTCTGTTTTCTTGGTTTTAATTGCTAGGCCAAAATTAGCACAAGTGGCAGAAAATTGATAGATACTCTCTTGCATCTCAACATCAGAAATTTAATTGAATGCATAATCATCTGAAAACAAAAAGACACATACCACTTCTTCCTCCACTTTGGTCTTGGCTTCCTTTTCAAGTTATAAAATTTACCCTCAGTGTGGTAGTTGACTTTGATGCCATTTTCATTTTTTGTTGAAATTGCTGAAAACAGTGTGCTAAAAGGCATAGGAGCAAACATACAGAACTATTTCACTATGTTGGTGATTGAGAAAACATACATGTTCATTATCCAGAACCTGTCCAAAACCCTCATTATGATTTAGTCCAGTCCCTCATTATAAATTCATTTTCTCATTAACTGTTATAATTAACAAGAGTTTATTACTATCTTCAGAAACATATTTTCTTTCATAGATGTGTAAACTGTGAATTCACTGCTGTAAGAGGTCTTTGGTCTAAGAGAGACAGTCAAATAACCATGCTTTTATTCATTAAAATGTTGGTTTTAGTAATAAAATGATTAAATTACCCAGAAACTACGTCTTTCAAACTTTTTAAACATTACACTTGCCTTTTGCCATAGGACTTTAAGATAGGGAAAAAAAGATAAAAATGGTGTGGATGATATTTTTTAACGGGCATAAATTGTATTTAAATGAGTTAGAGGCATATGAAATTGTGGTCCTCACTCTCTCTTCCAGAATTGTCGGATAAAAGTCTGAATAGAGGGTGATGGCCAGGGATACCATGGCATCTAACCAGACTTTAAGTATTCCACAGCATCTGCCTCTGCCACCTCTGTGGCACATGGAGCAAATTGTTCTTATTCACTTATTCCACTGGAGAAATTTTCACATGCTTAGGATAGACACTGCCCTAAATCACAATTAAGTTAACCTTAACCTGGTTTAGCCCATCTGCCAAAATGGCTTATCAGGGTGTGACCTGTTACAGTTTCTTGGAGCCACAGGTGAAAGTTGGGTAACTCAGGAAGATTCCAAAGATGGAAAGTAGCCCTCATATCAGAGGTATCAGTTTTTTATAAATATTCATACACTTTGATTTTCTACATACATCTTAAACTCAATATGACCAAAACTGATTTTATTACTTTTATTACTATTAACTAATTTTATTCAATCTCCTCTTCCAATTTTCCTAATACTCTCAAGGGCACCCAAGCTCACAAGTCAGAGACAAGTATTTCCTCTGTCATTGCTATCATCCTAATGTAGGCCTTTGTCACCTCAGGCCTCAACTATTTCAGTACTCTTCTTCAAGTGTTTCTCTACTCCAATGCATCTTCTTCTACTTATTTATCAAAGTTATCTTCCTAAAGCATAGATTTATTCAATAAACTTCAATGGCTTCCTCTTGACTCCAAAATCAAAACTATCCAGGCAGGAGGAATAGCCAATGAGAATTCATTGAGTAGGAAGATGGAACATAGTATAAGGAATAGCAAATAGTCCAAAATCATTGGTTCATAGATTATGTGGAAAGGAATAAAGTATGAGAAGATTGGAGAGGAAGGAAAGGCCTGGTTATGAATGGCTTTAAGAGCCAGATAGAGAATTTTACATAATTATTTACATATTGTGTCCCTCATTAGACTGTGACCTCCTTGAAGGCAGACATTATCTTTTACCTTTCTTTATGTCCTCAGCACTCAGCATAGTGCTTGGCGCATAGTAGGTGTTTAACAAAAACATCAGTACTTTCTCAGAAAATTATAGTGGTAGAAAACTACCTAGAGCTCTTAGCAGATTTATCTATGGTCATATAGCTAGTATGTCACAGAATTCAGAATTTGACCCTGAATCTTCCTAGCTCAGAAGACAACTAGCTCTCCATTCATTAGTCCACAGCATCCTTCCCCCGCCTCCTCACCACTGCAACATTTCAAACACTTGATAATTGAGTCTCTCCTTAAATCCCTCTAACCTTGTATTATGTGATTTTAAAAGAGGGAAACATCACTTCCATCTGAACATATTTATATGGCTTTTGGGGAGTTTAAAGAGTGTATTTTCCACTGTAAGGACATCACAGAGAAGGTACATTTGAGGTAGGCTTTGAATGTGGCTTTGGAGAAAGGCATTCTAGAAATAGACAAAAGAAATAGCAAAAAGTCAGAAAGGTGGTAAGCTGGGGTAGTTATTCAAATAGTAGAAAGTAATATGTTTTAGCTGTAGTGTAGCAGAGTGGATAAAGAACTTGTCTTTTAATAGAAGTTAAGTAACTTGCCCAGGGTCATATATCTAGTAATTATCTAAGACTGGATTTGAACTCAGGTCCTCCTGACTCCAAGGCCAGTGCCTACACACTATGCTATCTCAGTGCTCCTGAGATATCATTTTGAAATCTCTAATACTAGGATTTTCTTTCTCAAATTTTGATCTGATTTTTCTTGTGCATCAAGATAATTATATAAATATGTATGCCTATATTGAATTTACATATATTTTACCATGTTTAACATATTTTTGATTACTTGCTATCTAGGGGAGGGAGTGAAAGGGAGGAGAAATTGGAACACAAGGTTTTTCAAGGGTCAGTGGTGAAAAATTACCAATGCATATATTTTGGAAAAAAAAAACTTCAATAAAAAAAAATTTCAGCTCTAAAACATATCATAAACTAGTAAGTTGGCATTGAATTGTAGTAGATCTTAAATGTTAAACTGATGAATTTATGATTTAATTGGTATGCAGTAAGGGACCATTTGAAGGCTACTGAGCAGCAGAAAAATGATGAAATTTGACCTATGCATTAGGAAGTGGCAATGATATATATATATGTGTGTATATATATATATATATATATATATATATGTGTGTGTGTGTGTATATATATATACACATACACACATACATATATATACATGGAGAGAGATACACACATACATGTGTCTATTTATGAATGTGTGTGTGTGTGTATATATATATATATATATATATATATATATAGTAGAGAGAGAATTGTTAGAAGTGGAACACTGAAAATTTGGGGCTAGCTTTAAGAGTATTATAATAGTTCTGGGGAGAAGTATTGAGAGTCAGACACTGAGAGTAAAAGGGGAGATGAATGTAAAAGAGATTGCAGAGATAGGTGTTTGCATAAAGGTAGAATGAAAAGAAAGGTACAGATATATGGATACTTAAAATAGCTGACACTGAAATTCATTATGTGCTATTCACAAAACAACCCCAAAAAGTAGGTAATACATTATGATTCCCATTTTTTAAATGAGAATTCTGAGGTTCAAAGAATGAATGACTTAGCCAAAACTACACCACTAATATTTGCCAAAACAGGTTCTCAAACCCTAGCTTTATAAGGATTTTAGGTCCAGTATTATTTTCACTATTCCAGACATTAGGCCAACAAACAAAAAAGAAGATAATGTATTCTAGTGCAGCTAGATGGCTTAATGGATAGAATGCCAGGCCTGGATCAGGAAGACTCATCTTCCTAAGTTCAAATCTCCCATTAGACACTAACTAGCTATGGGCAAATCACTTGCTTTTGCCCCAGTTTCCTCATCTGTAAAAATAAGCTGGAAAATGAAATGGCAATCCAATTCAATAATTTCTCCAAGAAAATCCCAAGACTGAAATATAACTGAACAATAATAGCAAAGGTACTATACTTCTATCTTCTTCCTTGCTGGTATGAAGTCTGGTTTTGTCTTATATTGTCTTTTTTATTTGTTTGTTTTTTGTTTTTTTTCCCCCAGATTCTTTCCCCTGGATCAGAGATCAGCCTTATATTTCCTGATCACTATTTATTGCTATAAGACACATTTTTCTGCTTTAAAAAAGAAGAATGTAATATATTGCCTCTTTATACTTATTTCTTAGAAAGTATTAAAAATTATAAACTTAATAACCAGCTGAATTGAATGAAAACTATCAAATGAGCAAAATAAGGAATAACATCACAAATAAAACCATAAATAATTTTTAAAGTTTAGTGAAACAGAAGACTATATATCACACATAAACATTAACAACATAAATAATACAATTTGTTCTTTGTCCCTGTCCAATGTTTTTTCTGCTTGGGAATTCTTATTGAATTTTTTAGTCACATTATATTTTTCAAGTTATTATATGAATAAATAGAAAAGCAACTATTTCATGTATAGGTTCCAAAGTTCTTGGTGTCCTAGTACATTAATATTTTGGTAGTATTTCATATTTCTTTAATAAAATACTCATCCAAAATATGGCACTTGTTGGACCTCTATTTATTCATTCATTCATTTATTTATTTATAAAACAGGCTGGCAAAAGGGTCTGCTTCTAGTGGTTTCTGGGAACACATGCAAATACATAGGCTTCCTTAAGTAATTGAGAATGGATGTAAAAATAAATAAATAAATAAAGCATGATGTTGTGGAAAAATTCCTGGGGCAAAATCACAAAAACTGGATTCCATTTCTAGTTCTGCCACTTACTAACCACGAAACTTTAATCATTTATCCACTCTGTGCCTCAGTTTCCCCATTCCCCCCAGTAAAATTAGAGACAGCATACTTATTAGCTAGAAGGCTTTTCCCCCGTTTAGGAAGACCTATTCAAATCCCTTTTCTGACACATAGTCTGTGTGATCCTGGGCACTTTATTTAACTTTTCAGCACTCACAGACAATTTCATAAAATTGCAAGTTGCAGAGATGCTATTAAAAGAACAATAATGGTTGAGAATTTTCTAATAAGTTGTTCCCTACACTAATGAGATCACAAGTTTAAAAAATGGTGGTCAGGGGAAAGGGTTTCCCTATCTGCTAAGTTTATTTCAACCTTCTCTGTGTCTCAGCTTTCTTAACTTTAAATGGGAATTCTGAGGATCAAAGGGAAGAACACATGTAAAGCATTTTATAAACCAGAGGGATGGATCTGTCATTTCATGGGCATAATGATAATGTCTGAATTAGTTATCTCCTTTTTGCAAAGGAACAGATCAAGTCCAATATCCAAGAAATAAATGTGTGTTCCTGATTATTTCAGGGATAGTAGGTAAAAAGGTAATTAAAAAAAAATTTTTTTTCAACTCTCTTTTTTCTCAATGTATTGAGAGGTTCTTGTTTGGTAGTGAAAGTGCTATGAGAAACAATTCAGTGCTTAAATATGTTCTTGATACTACTTATCCAGATATTTCATTATGAGAATTTCAGCCGCTCCCTGACTTCTCAATTCCATGCAGTTTTTGCCCGTGTCCTTCCCAGATTTGTGCTAAAAGGATGCGCAGATCCCCCTCAACATCTTTGAAGCTTCCTTTTTCCATTTTCATATTTAACTATAGCACTCAGGTTGAGTATCACTTATGCAGAGATACTCTGTATGTGCTTTTTTTGTTATAAGGTATTTTTTTCACAATGTATTAGTGTAAAGTGAACTTTTGATCGTCACTATGCTTGAGCGGCAAAGTTAAGGCTCAAGAACAAGCAATAAATTTGTTGGACCATATCCAGTTTATCTTAAACTTCTAGTCCGTGATCTTCCCAGGCTCTCTGACGGTCTTTGGTGGCAGCCTAATTTTGGAAAGTTAATTAGGGAGGAACACGAGCCCGTAAAGACGGGTTGTCACGCAGAGGGAGACGTTAAGAGATAGGTAAACAAACGCTAAAGAGAGAAAGTAGAGAAGAGGATCAAGTTTGTGGGGGGAAAAAAAAAAAGAGCTCTGCAGCTACTACCCCCAGGTTTCTCGCCTCCCTCTCCCCGGCTCTGAGGATTGGATGAAAAGGGGAGGGGATGCTCTTGTGAGTTGCGCCTCCTTTCGTCGGGTCGGGTGAGTGAGTGGTGTGTGATCTCCAAGTTTTCAGACTGGAAAGAGCCAGGGACGCAGAGCCCGAGCTCAGAGGACTGGCTGACTAGTCGAGAGGAGGACCGGCAACAGGCACGTTTACCAGTCAGCAGTAACAGTCACTTTGGGAAATAATTGTAGCAGCAGCAGCAGCAGCAGCAGCACCGTCCCGCCGGTACTTGAACATGGAAGTACAATAAGAAAAAGGACTCCAGCAAACTTCAGTCAAAGCGGCGTTTCGAGTCTCTCAGGAGGCTCCTCTTTTCTGTCAACATGAAAGGTCAGGCAAGGAGCGGGGTGGGCACGGGGGCTGTTGAGGGGTGAGGAGTTTGGGAAGGCTCCATCTCTTAGAGCTTCTTAGCTTCCTTCAGACTAAGGGGGGCATCTGTCAGTATCTGGCGGTCCAGCGTTGGGCAGGGGCGAGAGAGAGATACCTGCTTCAGACTCCTTCTGCTGGAGAACTTAGGAAGCAAGGGAGGGACAGAGGGAGGGAGCGGGCTCGGTAGCTATCTCGCATGAACTTCTTGTCCCACTCCTTTGGGGCACCCACGCAAATCGCGTGCGTGGGTGTGCGAGTTCATGTGTACCTCCAAAGAGGAGTACGCACCATGAAGACTGGATGTGAATCCTTGGAAGTATTTCTCCCCCAGCCTCCCCCTTGTCTCTCTGAAGGAGTTTGAAACCCTAAGTAGTTGTTTACGGATTCCAGTTTCCAACTTTTTAATTGAAAAAATATGGTGAGGAGAGAGGAGTAGTAATAATTCTTCCCAGTCGGTTTTTTTTTTTTTTCCTTTAACTTTCTCAAGCATTTCCCAGCTTCTTTCCTATATTTTCGTTTTTCTTCTTTTGGGCAATTTACCAGCCGGGGAGGTTGGTATGTTGCAGTGTGAGTGTGTGTTTGCTCCATGATTTTGTGATGTTCTTGGTGAGCCTTCTAAACATCTGGCAATGATTAGGTGCCAGTGGAGGTTTTTAGCTGGCTTGGGAAATGTATTTGGCATCTTTCTTCATAAGATCCACTGACTGGAAAAATAGCTGTTCTTGGTTTTGAGTCTCTTAAAGTTGAAGCTTAAGTTTACTTGTGTGTTTAAGTTTATTTGATGCACACATGTGGTTTAGTTGTGACACATTTACTTTAAGACTCCACTGGAGTGGGTCTCCAGAAGTTTTGTTTACGGAAGTATCAGATAATATCTTACCTTAAAAAAACTGAGTAACAAGAAGGGTTTTGCAAGGCATCCTTCTGTTTAGGGGAAATTTGGGGTTTTGTCAGCAGGATCGTGATTTATATCTCAGATAAATAATTACAGCGTGGGCATCAAAGGAAATTGTTTAGAGGTTAGCATGCAATTGTATATACATGAGATTCAAGTTTCCTTTTTTGTTTTGTTTAAGACAACACATTTCAATAAACATGCAAGCAGGCACCAGTTCAGAGCTCAAATTAGGTAGCTGGATGCTTAAAAATGCCATCAGGATACAGTTACATTGAGTTTCCAGAACTCAAAAGACTAGTGATGTGATCACTTATTCGTTTGCCAGAGTTGCTGTCTAAAGGGTGGAGCTTGGTAAGCCCACACACACTTTTAAGGAAACTTTTGGCACCATGAAGACTCACTCTTCTAAAAAGCAGCCATACCATATTGTTAAGTGACAATTTTACATGAATTATTCTACTTTCCCTTGTTATTTTAGTCCCCATCTTCCTTAGATTTCCTATAGAGACTTACCATAAGCCAGGTAAAGAAAACTCTAAAAAGGGAACTTTTTTTCTATTGAGTATAGTAGCTCCAGGGTTATGTTTTCTCATGTTGGTAATAGGCCTAGTATCATTTAATCAGTTACCAAAAGGGGGAGTGTTCAGATTGCTAAATGTTCCTTTTGTTATCCATTCATGTCCACTTGGAACAGAATTCACTCTTTCCAGTACTTATCACCAAAGACAGCAAGCATGTTTATCACCATGGCTTTCAGACTTTGCAGCCTGAGGACCACTTTGGCAGGGCAAATCACCAGCTCCCATGTATCCCAGGTCCTCCTATTTTTTTCTGAAATATTACAAAGAAAAAGCAGGGCTTTTTACAGGATATAGAATAACCATTACATTTTAAATGGATTTGTCGGTGTTCTTTGTAGTTGTGATTCTACTCTTGTTTTAAAAATGTATTTTCTCACTCTCTTAAAAAAAACTCAACTAAATAATTATTTTAAGAAGATGTGCACTGAAATTGGACTAGCCTACAGAGAATCATAAGAATATTTACCCACTGTGCAGTCACAGCCAGTTTCCTTTGTGGTAAAATTCGAGGGATGTCTAAAGCCTTCTTTTCCAAAAACATCTCTCCCACTTGACTGCCTAATGGTAGGACCTGAAATTATTCATACTTTGTGTAAGACCTTAGGTTAAAGGCCTCTGTTAAATTGTAAATATTATCTGGGGAATTAACTCTTTTGACCATTAACATATCAGCTTGAATTAATTTATTGGAATTGTCTTAGCAGAGAGAAGAGGACATAAGTCAAACACACTAGAAATACAAAATGGGAACTAGAAACTGAAAAGTCCAGAGCGTGGGACACTCATAGGAGGCACTACCAGGGGTTGCCTATTTGGAAAAGGACCAAGTGTTCTAGCAGACTGCAAACATAATATGAATAAGCAATGAAATAGTGAAGCTGAAAGAGCTAATTCAGTTTTGGACTGGGTTAATAAACACAGAATGTTCAAAGCCAGAGGAGAAATGCTCTGCTAATATTCTTTCCTGGTCAGATCACATATAAAATATTGTTCAAGGTGCCACATTTTAGGAGAGACATTGATAAGATGAAATTTTTCCAGGGGAGTGTGGCAAGGATGATGAGAGGACTGAAAACCAAGGGGAAACATGAAATCCAGTTGAAAGAACTAGGGATATTTAGCCTGGAGAAAAGAACTGAAAGGGAGCTGGGGGGAGGGGGGAGGGAGATGATAGATGTCTTTAAAGGTGTTAAATGTCATTGAGAAGGATTAGATTTTTTTTTTTTTCTGTTTGATCCCATAGAGCAGAACTAGGAGCAAACACTTCATAACAATTTTCGTGATTCATTCATTTCAGATGTATCTCTCTTTGTCACCCCATTTTGGGGGTTTCTTGGTGAAGATACTGGAGTGGTTTGTCATTTCCTTCTCCAGCTCACTTTATAGGATAAGAAAATGGAGGCAAACAGGATTAAGTAATTTGCCCAAGATCACATAACCAGTAAGCATTTGAGTCTAGAATTGAACTCAAAAAGATGAATCTTTAAAAAAAAGGTTTTTTGCTTTTTTTTTTTTTTTTTTTTTTTAATTTTGAGTTCCAAATTCCATTTCTCCATACCTCCCTCTTTCTCCTCCTCTCCCCAAGATAGTAAGCAATCAGATAAAGGTCGTAAATGTGCTATCATGTAACAAAAAACTCCTAACTAGAGCAGTCAAAAAATTGAATGAACTGGTTTAGGGAATAGTGAGCTACCCATCATTGGATTAAGATTAGACAGAGGCTTGATGATCATTTGCAAGGAGTATCAAAGGCATTAATCATGATTTGGTAGACATTAGTCTCTAAGATCCTTCCCAAATCAAGGATTCCATGATTCTATACCAGCTAGTATAACCTTGAAGATTCAGGGGTAAGTTGAAGAACCCTTAGATTTGATGGGGAAAGTAGCTGATAGAAATGGAATATAAAAATAAGAATGCAACGATGTTGAAGGCAAACTTAGCCTATTTACAATTTTGTCTAAGTTTTATCCTTTGTGCATCATTTGAGAACCAAAAAAGCTCATGTGAGCTTAGGTTCCATTAAGAGAGGCATAAGGTCAGGATGGGGGTTGCCAGATTTGCTAACAGAGTAATTCCAAAATGGAACAAGCTTCAATGGGAGGTAGCAATTTCCCCTTCATTGAAGTTCTTGAGGCAAAGGCTAGATGGCCAAATGCCAAATGCCAGTATGCTCTAGAGGGCATTCTCTCTCTTTTTTTCAAGGTATGAATTGGATGGTTTCTGAGGTCCCTTTTAAATATGAAACTCTGGTCTTATGTAAAATATTGGTATTGAATTAGAGACTCAGATGTAAGACTGACTACTTATCAATTTGTCATTAACTCTCTGTAAAATATAGAATTCTTCCTCCTTCCTTTGAATTCAGTGCTTGTTTCATTGTCTTCTTCTTTTCTCAATCTCTTACCCTAATATAAGGGGACTTCATCTTCATATGGGTGCTCCCTCAAAAAACCTTAACTTCCCTGTTATTCAATCTACTGAATTTCTTTAACTTACTTTTACTTTTCATCTCAGCTATAGACAGAGATATGTGTAAGCAAGAAAACCTTGTTTGCCACAGTCACAAATGTCTTACTTCCTTGTCCATGCTGTCAAATTTTTTTTTATCTGATCAATCTTTTATCAGTATGTCTTTTCTTATGTAATCCCTAACTCCAATCTTTATTCTTACCATGACATCTATTAAACCTCCCCCAAGGGGTTGCTGGAGCCAAATTGAACTAACTGGCTCCAGAGAACCAATTATTAAATTTTCAGCATAAGTATTTATATTCAGAAATTGTTAAATTATATAAATCAAGATTTGATTCATTATTTTGTTGGTTTTAAGAAAATGATGTAGACAAATGTTGATCATTAAATGTAAATAAAATAAAATTAAATGTAAATATACTCAGTATATTTTAAGGGAGCCTATTTTTAAAGAGAACGAGTTTTTAAACATTTACCTCCATACCCTCTGATCCACCACTTCTGTTATTTTTCAAAACCTTCCTCTCACATTAACCTCTCCTTCCTTCTCTTGGTGAACCAACTTAACTCCCTTTGGTGAATCAATTCAACTCTGTACTATTCTTCACTCTTGAATCCTTCCTTCCTTGTCACCAGTCAGATCTTTTAAACTCCAATCCTATATTACTCACATCATGTATTACCTTCACTGCTATTCTTGTGCTACTTGAGTAGAGTTAAAGGCAATCATGAAACTGCTCAATGGATCTATTATGAATTTATGTTATCTAATCTCAACTTGGTCTAAACCAGCAAGGAAAACATTCTATTCCTCCCTAATTGATTTGTTATTCTCACTCTCCCCAGGGGTTGTTTCAAATCTTCTGATCCCTCTTCAAATAATTCATTTTCTCTTCCTCCATTTTCTCACCTAAAATTTTCCCTTTATACTTCACTGAAAAATTCAAGGTCATTTAGACAAACTCTACTTTTTCCCTTCCTCATCTGATCTCATTCAAATATGCCCCTACTATATCTTCTCAGATGATATAGCCTTCTCCTTGCCGGGACCAGACTCTATACATATAGGTGGTGAAATTGGGTTCTCATAGTAGGGATAGTTGGGACCGAACTCAAAACCTCTTACTTTGAATACTTACTATTTTCCAGGTAGTTTGTCTTTATGTAAAAGAGGGATAATGATCCATGTCATTGACTTAATTTATCCTGATTTTTCAAAATGTTCTTTATGACATCTTTATTGAAAAAAAAATTTTTTTCTTAACTCTCTGATAGGTCCAAAAATTGGGCTGTTTGATGAAACTGAGGCATAATCAGCTCTCCATTATCTTTATAAATGGAGAGAAGGCCTACAAAAATGTTAAGTAATTTTAAATCAGTCAATTAACAAACAGTTATTAGGTGTCTATTATGTACTGGACTTTTTGTTGAATATTGGGAATACAATTTCAAAATTTCACATATAAATTTAGCCTTAAGTTGCATCATGATAATTTTTTGTTAAAACAGATTTATCTTCCTAATTGTTTTCCTGTAAATAAATCATTAAAGAATTCTTTTGTGTATCTTGAGTAAATACCCCCCAAAAATGGTTGAGTTACAGAGGAGAGAATTGGGAATTCAAAATCTCCTATTAATATTCTCCAGGTCAATAATCTACTTGAAAGTTCCTCTAAGCTAAAGACAATAACAATAGCTAGCAATTAGCAATACTGCCAATGCAGTTATTGAAATTTTTTTGTCTTTTAATGACTAACTCATGACTCAGGAATCCAGAATTTCGTGAATATGTATCATTTCCAGAATCATGGAAACCAATATGAATCCTGTAAAACAGTCTTAAATTAAAGTGTTAAGGTAAAGCATGCTTTAACCACACATAAAATCAAGACGCCCCTCTAGAATTATACTGCCAAAGAAAATTTAGCTCCTATGTTCTTCTACTGCCTTTTTAAGGTACATATTTGGTTTTCTAGTTCTGATGTTTAAATCTGGTTGTCATATTTAAGATAACTAATATTTTTCAATGAAGGATATTTGCACACTCCTATGAGTAACATCAACACCAGTCTACTGAGTTCAGCAAACAACTGTCTCAGTTTCTATTTCCTCTATCCCTGGAATAACTAGTAGCAAAATAATTACATCGTTATAAATTTGCAAAAAGCAAATGACATATTCTGTTGCTGGGATTCTGGGATTCTTTTAAATTGATTAACACATGAAGTGTTTCATATATTGATAGCCAGGTACATTCCCCCAGTATGGAACCATGTTTGTAAATCTTGGTAAGATTTTCTGATAACTATTCACAGCCCTTACTAAAGGATCTCTGATTCTTCTAGAGTAAGGTATGCAATTCCTAAATTACATTCTCCAGTTCTGACTTTGGGGATGTTTGTGAGTTACGATGCAGCATTTGTTGCCTAAGAAACAGCTGAAAACAACTGCCACACATTACAACATCCATATAGAACCACTGGACTAATTTAACACAGGGGAGGAAAGACATTGCTATTAAAACATGGTGTTCAGCCACATATTTTTGTGCTTTTGCATATAAACATGTTTGAAATGCTGTTTGGTAATAAAGAGTTTTAACATGCATCAGTAAGTGGTGTGCTTCCCCATCTTTTCTTCCCCTTTGTCTATCTCCCCTGCAATTCTGGATTCATCATTCTTTGCTCTTCCAGGGCTTGTCTAAGATGTTTGGACTATTTTTAAAAAGCACATGCAAAGGCTATTTCTCTACAATTCTTAGGGAATGATGTTAGATAAGAGTAAAACTATTTAAAAAAAAAAAAAGGCTTTTCCTTCACTGTGGAGGGAAAGATTAAGAAGTGGAGGCAGTGCATCGAGCTCTTATTTTGATAAGCAAACTTTTGCAGATGAGGAAACAAGTCCAGAAGAAGTAAGTGGGATTTGTTCAAAATATTTGCTTGGCAAAACCAAGACTCCAAGCCAGACCTTTAGATTCCAAACCCAGTCGTTTTCCTTCGACACTGCTCTGGGTAAAGACATTAATCCTTTTGTCATTAGAAATTACTCCCTTAGGCAGAATTTAGGCCTGAATCAAGTACAATTCATTTTATAGGAGGTTGTTTACTGATGAACGAATAAACGTGGATAGTTCACTGCTAGCCATTACCACTGAAAACAATTTGAGCATAAGCAGTGCTGACAGTTTTGCCTTGAAAAACTTAAATATTGTCAGCAGCAGAATTTCTAAACATAAATCATAACATATGGTGGGTAATCAGTAAGAAACATAAATTGGTGATGCTGAAGGTCAGTAATATATCTTTTATATCTTTATGTATGTGTAATATTGTATGTACATCTATATTCATATATACACAATCTCTAGAAAGAACATTTTATTCTGTATTCTTGTTAGCAGACTTCTAACTACACAAACCATCTAAAACTGGTGGGAAGTAAAAATGTAATTTTAAGTAACTATATGATTTTCATTTAATTAAATGGAATGTGAACTGCCAAAACTAGTGTGTGCTTTGAAAATGTCCTGTAGATTATTTAAGGGGAATAAAACTTGATATTTATAAAGGCATAGCAACGAATGCCAACACAACTAGAAATTAATATTATAGAATTAAACCACCAGTGAATTCATATGAATACCCAACAACTAATGTAGATATTTAGATGTATCATGAAAATTAAATCAATATTTTTTTTGGTATTTGTAATTGGTAAAGGACATGAAAATCCAATCATCTTGATGAGAATTAGATAAGAAGTATCTAAATGAAATTAGGTTTAATTGAGGTCTAGTGGCAGGTTTGGGGTACAGGGAGTCAAATAGAGCTCCCCTGCAACCCCTTTAGATTCGGCGCAAAGATACAGAGTTAAATGAGGTCTAGTAGCTGCACAAGAGTCCTCTGAAAAGGAATTTACAGACCTGAAAGCCTAGATTGATAAAAAGAGATTTATTGTGGGGTTTGGAAGTAAAGTTTAGTTAGTAAAGTTGAGGGTAGAGATAAGAGGGCACTGGAGCTACAGGTCAGGTGGGAGAAACCCTTGACATGACCGGGGTAAGGATTCCATGTTTGGGACTTCTGCATAGTGTACTCCAGTTTTGCCCCTTTTATACTAGGGGGGCTTTTGGTAATCTGAAGGGGCTTGTGGATGGAGTCCCAGGTTGGCCTCTGGCTTGAGCTTCAGCCAGAGCTAGAATTTGAATAGAATTCAATGGGTTTTTAGATAAGGAGGAAGCTATTTGTGGTTGGGGTGGGGGTTGGGAAACCTGAGCAGATCATTAGAATGGGGGCTGGGACAGCCCAAGTTGGCTCCAATCCAATGGGGGCTGGGAGAGCCCGATATCTCCCATTGCAATTCATGGGGGTTGGGAATCAGAAAGGAATCTTAACCCACATCAATTTGACTCAAACTTCAAAACATCAAAAGTCTATTTTACTGAGTTTTTAAATGTACACTATTACCCTGTGTCAAGGAGGTGATACTAGGTCAAAGAGATCAATAATTTGAAATTCAAAGTAAATCACTGGTTTACCTCCCATGAAAATTTGTGGAAATTTCTTCACTTTTCTGGCCCTGGGTTGTTGTTTTACAACATAGGAATCTTACAAAGACAATTTTTAAAGAAAATGATGATCCATTATATCCCTAGTGTCTTGTACATAATAGATGTTTAATAATACTAGTTAATGATTGATTGAATGAATGAATCAATGAATAGGAAGGAGCTTGTCTGCAACAGAATATAAGAGGAAAGCAGTCTGGAAAGTTAGATCAGAACTAGATTGTAAAATGTCTAATTGTAAAATTTTGACTTAATTCTGTAATCAGTGAGGAAGCAATAAACTTTTATGTGCAGGGGATAAGTAATAAAGTGTGATATTTTTCTATTTAATATTCAAATATTCAAATCTATATACTCTTTTTACTAGTCATTTTGCATTCTTTATAAAACACAGTGCCATTTTATTTCTAAAGTTAGATCCTATGTTTGCAGTATTCTTTTCCTTAGCATAACTAGATTTGAGCTATTTATCTTTTTTTTCCCTGTTCTGGAACATTTTCCATGTTTTCATTATAATTATAATGATAGTCATTATCATTTGTTATATTTTCTTTATACCTAATAACAATAGCATTATTATTACTTATATTTCCTTTATCATAATTTTAATTTCTGATTGAATTCAAATAAAATGCTGGATCCTGTCATATAAGACAAGAAATAACAGCCTCCTATTGGACAGAGTAGCAAAAACTAATGAAGTTAGTGGCAGTCAAAGAGATGTTAAAATCCCCTTGTGGTCGGTGCACAGGTTCTCCATGAAAGAATTCATGAAACCCGAAATATTAATTGGCAAAAATGAAAGTTTATTATTGGACAGGAAGCCAGTTTTGCTAAAAGACTGACTTATATAGTGTCAAAGTCCTATTAGGGAAATGGAGTATGCTTTTTCAGTGGACAGGGTCCTAGCAAGCAGCTTGGGACCTTCTGCAAGGAGTGAGTTTAGAAACTGCCCTTTATATGGGGTCTTGAGATTTCAGGTTGAAAAGGAAACCAAGTTCCCAGTGGTCTCTGGCCCAGATCTCCTATTGGAATTAACAACACTTCAAAGGGGTGCTTTTTGACCAAGATTTCTAATTGAACCAAAGGGTCTGGCATCCCCAAAAGATAACTTATCTGGGGGGAGACTCTGAAAGGGATCACAGATCAAAAGGGAACACAGTTTCAGAGTGATAATCTTAAAGGGAACACAGTTTTAGAGTGATAATTTTGAAGGGAACAGTTTCAGTAAAGGCACTAGTTTCCCTCCCCTTTCAAAATCATTTTCCTAAGGTTTGTGCATTTGATATATGGAAAATCAGCTTGGTGGCATGGGTACAGTGCTAGACTAGGAATTTAGAAGACATGAATTCAAATTCCCCCACTGATACTTATAACCTTTTAATCAAGGGTAAGTCTTGTAAGTTCTCAAAGTCTGTTACTTTATCTATAAGATGAGGGTAATAGTGATTATAGCACCTACATTGTGGGGTTGTTTTGGGTACTGAGTTGCCAATAAATTATGTAATGAATTTGCAAAATTTAAAGCACTATATGAATGTCAGATATTACCAATTTTTCCAGCATCTCGAGGATTTGTAATTTCATCATTATGGATATTCCTGCTGATGTTGATTATATCTGCTTTAGATCTTAGATTATTTTAAAACTTTTGTGTGGTCACTTTTTATTATTCAAATTACATGAATCTAATAGGACAAATATGATTAAGTTAAAAAGAATCTAAAATATCTAATTTTAACCTTTAGCACCAAACCAAGCTCTCTTTAAAACGAACCATTTGAATGTGGGAGGTGATGATTGTTGTCATTGTCTTAGTCCTTCTTTCTTTAAGAGGACCCAAATGACATCACTATGTGGGAGGTAGGAACAAAGAGATTTAACATAGAATTCACTTGAATTTGGTTCCATAAGTCCAGTTTGGACTCTTCATTTGCACTTAATTGGAGGGATATAGCTCTTGGCTTTTAGCAGAATTGTTTAGATAATCCAAAAATAAGATTAAGTGATTTTAAAAGAAAGCACATTTATCAGTTTTCCACCATAGAATGTATTGCTAACTACATAGCATCTGTGTCACAGAGATACATCATTGTTTCAGATTCTTCTGGTCAAAGTCTTATTGCATTGTGGAACTTTGGTAGGCTTTGCAATGAGAGTTTCAGAAAGCTAAAAATGAAAATGAGAGTCATCTTCCATTTAATTTGCTAAGTTGCCTATCAAAAGATATCTTTCCTGGCACACAAAATTTATTTCTTTATTCTTTAATTTTCTGGGCCAGAAATCAGAGGCAGTTGACTTAGTATAGGTCATTATTCCTCTAAACTAGCTTAATGGAAAAAAAATGCCTGAGATTTTCCTAAACTTTGTTCAAGCATGAAAGAATAAACAAGAGCTTCTTTTTTGCTTTATCTCTATTCATCCTTAAAACAAGCATTGGAGCTTTTTACTTTTATAATAATTATCTACTATACCAGTATATGTCATTTTAGGTCTTAATTTTGAAGATTGAATTTGATTGAAAAATATGAAATCCAGAAAGTGACTGAAAGTAATTGAAGTTCACCTCTTATAATGCTAGTGAGCAATTCATGAATAATTAAACATCTACACAATCCATCTACTGTTTGAGAGAAGAACCTGAGGCTATGGAGGAAAAAGGCAATATAGTTAACCCTTTAAAAATCATAAATGTCAGTTATTAATGATACCTCATTAAATTAATTTCATATGTTTGCAGTATCCTTTAAAGAAACCAGCAGGAAAGGCATATAGAAAAGAAGAAAGTAACATTAAAAAATGCTTAAAAATAAGTTTTAGAAATAAGTTTAAAAAGTTTAGAAAGAACAAATATTCCCAAACATAAACTTAAAATATATGAAATACACTTTAAAGAATCACTTTTCTTCGTTTTTTACATCAATTATTAAGTACCTACCAAGGTCTTCCATTGCATTCAGAAACATCTAATCATCCTTATCTATATCTTGCCACTGGACCCAGATGTCTCTGAAGGGGAAAGTGAGGCAGGTGATCTTGAACAACCCTCCCTCACTTATATCCAATTTACTTACATGTCATGGCATCACCTCCCTGATGTCATCGTCCTCTTCGAAAAGGATGGACAACAACTATGTATCAGGCACTGTGCTAAACACTGCTGATACAAAGACAAAAATAAATAAGCTCTTATTGTTGAGAAGTTGACATTCTATGGAAAAACATAAAAAGTAGTAAATGAAAACAAACCTTCATTATCAAATATCTTACATGAATCATCTGGCAGTGGGATCCTTGGAATGCTTGTGCAGGAATATATTTTCCATGGTATGCCTCTGTTGTGACTAGGTGTCTGAATTCCTCATTAGTGTTACTGGGTTAATCATAGGGCACGAATTCCCATAAATAAGGAACTTGAGTCCAACTGAATAGTGAGCCAAATGTAAAATGTACTTTAAGGTGTGACTGACGTTCCAGTATTCATTCTTGATTGAACTATAAAGGAAACAAAACGAAACTAAGAATTTAGCGAATCAGATCAAACTGAAACAAAAGTATATAATTAAAACAACAACAATTGTTTTTTTGTGACAGCAAATACCCCTGGCATCGCTGCTGCTTCCATCAGGCTGGAGGTTCTCTGTGGTTCTGAATTAGCAGCAAAGTTTACATCTAAAATCCTTCCTTTCTGTCATAACAGCTATATATTTTCAGACCAGCCATAGAGTCAAAGATATGAAGAACCTTAGAGAGAGATCTTCTGGCTCAATTTTTTAGCCCATTCAGTAATCTTTCATAAAAAGGCAGCATGGTATGGACATCTGGAAGGGGAAGAGGAGAAAGAAGGAAAAAAAGAAGAGGGAAGAAAGTTATAATTTTATTATATATTCAAGAAGAATAGTAATTTGTATATAATATATTTGTAGTTCATATTTTTATGTGAAATATATTTTTATAATTCTACCATGTTATAGAAATTCTTGTTTTATTTCATTATTTAAAATAAATTTTAAAAAATTTAAAGATAAAGTGGCAGTATGGCATGGGGGAAAGATTGCTGGTTTTGGAATTAGAGACACTGGGTTCCAATCCTACTTCTATAACTGATAAATTCAGTAAGTCATTCAGTCCTTTCTGAGTTTGATATATTTACCTTTGAAATGAGGTAATTTGATTAGATGGTCTCTAAGTTCCAGTCCTAGAGCTGTGCTTATATGTAATAACTCATATTTTCATTGTATCTTTGAGGTTTGCAGATTACTTTTTTCATAATAACCTTGTGAGATAGGTATTTTTGATTGTTGTTGAGTCATTTTAATTGGGTTCTACTCTTTGGGACCCCATTTTGGGTTTGGTTGGGTTTTGTTTTGGGTTTTTTTGGTTTTTTTGGCAAAGAAACTGGAGTGGTTTGCCATTTCCTTCTCTAGCTCATTTTACAGATAAGAAAACTAAGGAAATAAGAGTTAAGTGACTTGCCCAGAATCATCCATCTAACTAATAAGTCTGAACATAGGTTTGAACTCAGGTCCTTTCTTCTCCAGGCCCAGTGCTCTACCTACTGTGTCAGTTAATATCTCCTCATGTTAAATTAATCAAATGCAGCTTTGACAAAGGGTTATTTACAAAAAGTTATAGCATAGCCTGAAATGCAAAATATTTCCCAAACAAGCATACTCTCTCCATTCTGCACCTCACTTCTTGAGTAAAGTGGACTCAAAAATTAAGTTAGTAAATACAAAGATACTTCCCAGCATCAAATCCCAGGTGCAACACAAACTATGGATGAATTGCTCCCTTGTAGGGCATGACTATCAAGTTCACTTCTTGACTCACAAGTTACCTCTCATGATTGCACTGTATTTCTGTATTTCTGGTGACTCCTCTGGCTTTGAAAGTCCTCACCAAGTCCCTGTAACAAGAGAAAAGATATAAAAAGGAGGTGACACAGGCTAGCCAGGAAGCCATTTGCTCTAGGCTGGCCTAGTAGTAGTAGTGGCAGGGGGAGCAAGAGAAAACCTTCCTTCCCTTCTTAAACCTTCTTGAGCTAAGAGAGTCTTCTTCATACCTTGTAGCTGGAAAGAAGGAAGAAGGAAAATTTGGTCCCTTAGTGCTTTTTTTGTGTTCACACTCAGTTCTGACTTAGCAGGCAATTAAAAGGCTTTCTATCTTCACACAGTAAATTGACAGTCATCACAGAATGACTGAACATGCTTAGAAATGCAAGGCAGGACACTCCATTCTGCTTTTCTTGAAGCAGAATCCCCAGGCACAGCTGTGGATGGTTAACAGGAAGAGCAGACTACACATGTTTGAAAGACTGGACCCTCATGGCCCAATCCCCTACTACATGCATAGTACTGTCCTGATTCTTCTTGCTTTATATTAATCCATTTAAGTCTTCCCATGCTTGTCCGAAACATATGTCATGGTGCAGAATATGCTATTTAACACAGCTTGCTTAGTCATCCTCCAATTAATAATTTAATTCCTAATAATTAAAAAATATAATGGTTGCTTGTGAGGTAGTAAGTTCCCTTTTATTCAAAGTGTTCAAGCAGAAGCTAAATAACTACTGGCCAGGGATGTTGTGAAGAGATTCATGGAAGATATGGAAAGAGGATGAATGATCCCCAAGGATCCTTCTGTTTAAACCCTAGGAATCTATGATGGATTATTAGTTATTAATTATTATTATTATTAGTCTATGATGGATCATTTATTTTATTCTGACAGAACTAGGGAGATGATAATTTTTATTTTCCTCAATATCTACTTTGAGGTTTTAATATCTAATAGACATAAACAAAAGTTCTTTGTCAGATTTTCAATAATTTTAAGTGTTCCTGAGACTAAAACATTTGGACATAGCTATTTTAAAGACTCTTTAATCTCATTGGCATTCATAGCTATCTTAAAGAATCTTTAATCTCATTGGTATTGGTTCTTATCCTGTATAAGTTTTGTCCATGTCCCATCTCTCATGTCCAAATATCATGTCCAAATCTCCACAGGAGATTTAGCCAATATTTTGCCCTTCCTTTTATTGTTTTAGTATCTTGAGGAGTACCAATGCACCATTTGGACTCTCATGCTTTGCAACAATTAGTTTTTTAAAAGTAACATAGGTTGCTTGTGAAATACTGAGCTCCCTTTCATTAAAGTGTCCAAGTAGAGGTTTAAAGGCTATTGGCAAGGAATATTATAAAGAGGTTCATGAAACAAAGAGAAATTGCTATCTCTTATTCACGTCATGTAATTGGAGCTTCTAAAGTCATGCATACTACATCTCATATGCAGGTCTCCTTCAGTAATATATCACACTCTGCTTATAGTCATCACAAGACAAGCCAGTAAACATTTATTAAAAACCTACTATGTTATAGGCAGTGTGCTAAGCCTTGAAAATACAAAGAAAAACAAAAATAGTCCCTGTGCTCAAAGATCTCATTCACAGTCTAGTGGGGAGACAATGTGCAAACAAATCTGTAAGACAAATGCACCTTAAATTGGAAGTAATTCAGATAGGGAGCAAGGGGTCACTAGCATTAAGAGAAATACAAGTGCTTCTGGGGCTTTTTGTGATTATAATTTTTTCAAGAACATGGCATTCCATGATTTGCATCCCTTTGGCATCATAGAAAAAATATCATTGTTGAAATAGCTTCCGTGATAGCAAGCCATAGTTTTGGGGTTCATTAACAACATTAAGCCAAGAAAAGAATCAAAGTACATAAGACATATGTCTGATAATAAAGCAGAGAAGCTGCATTTAAATATTTGAAATTAAGAAACAGGGAAAGGGGAGAAGATTGGAAGTACCAGAGATGTTCCTGAATTTCATAGATTGTTTCCAAAAAAAATCATCCCCCCTTGTTTGAATTTTTTCCTAGAATCTAGAAGACTCTGGATTCTACAAACATAGTAAAAATAAGCTGTACTTAAACTTGTATTACTATTACTAAGACTGGAGGGATAAATCAGCAGTAGAATTCTGTTCAACATACCATATCACATGATCTCAAGCCAGCTTGACTCTATGCCAGTTACCAAGGGGAGTTAGAGGGGAAAAAAATCACATTTCAAAACAGTCCAGCAAAATACAACATACCTCATAAGTATTAAAACTTTAGAATGCATCTGCCAAAGCCAAAAACTATGTTCTCCTTGATAGAGATCTTAAATTAAAAAAAAAAAAAAACTTTTATTGTTATTTAATTTGTTAAGGTCGCATCTTCCCTGTAGACAAGTTGCTGTCAAAGACAGGAATTAAGTTAGAGCAACTTCAGTCCCTGGATTTTGAATCTCAACCAAATCCTTATTTGTTTAGGAATCTAGTACTTGGTTTTACTTTGAATGTGTCAAAAATAGTACTGGAAAAGTGGCAGGCTGCTGGGGAGACCTAAGAAGGGTATCAAATTAGATGCTACTCTCTTAGGAAAAAGATTGTTTGAGTTTGAGAAGCCTGAAGGAAGATTTTGAAAGTATTCTGGCACTTTCACTGTTGTGTCATGACACCCACAAAGATATTTAGGGATGCACTTGGCTTGTTTCTTCATGTCTTGAGAAAAATATTAAGAGATACTGTAAGGTTCTATGTATTGAATCAAACATCATCAAACCCAATTGAGTCTTGAAAAGCCATTGTATGTCTGCCTTAGCTGAAAATATTTTTTATGAAAAAAAATTATTTTAACTACTTATCTTGAACCTGTACACAACTAGACTGACCCACTCACGTTCATAACCTTGTTGAGTTAATCCATATTCCCAAAATCTATTCCATGACCTCTGTGGCTCCCTATGTCTACTGAGCCCTTATTTGGAGGATCTATTTGTAAAGGAGCTATAGGAAACCAGTCTTGATGATTTTTGAGTATGAGTACCTTGACAAGGGCAGCAGACATAGGAGCTAGGACATTATCATACCTTTAAATATGGTGTAACATTACTGAGCTTATATCCCAAAAAGATCTTAAAGAAGGGAAAGGAACCTGCAAGTGTTTGTGCAAAATGTTTGTGGCAGCCCCTTTTGTAGTGGCTAGAAACTGGAAACTGAATGAATGCCTATCAATTAGAGAATGGCTATATGAATGTTATGGAATATTATTGTTATTTAATAAATGACCAACAGGATGATTTTAGAGAGACCTGGAGAGACTTACATGAATTGAAGTTGAGTTTAATGAGCAGAATCAGGAGATCATTATACACAGCAACAAGAAGACTATACAAAGATCAATTCAACAATGAGATGATTCAAACCAGTTCCAATTGTTCAGTAATGAAGAGAGTCATCTACACCAAGAGAGAGAACTATGGGAAATGGGTGCAGACTACAACATAGCATTTTTACTCTTTCTGTTATTGTTTGCTTGCATTTTTGTTTTACTTCTCAGATTTTTTCCTTTCTATCTAGATCCAATTTTTCTTGTGCAGCAAGATAACTATATAAATATGTATACATATATTGGATTTAACATATACTTTAACATATTTAACATGTATTGGATTACTAGCCATCTAGAGGAGGGGGTGAGGAGAAGGAGGGGAAATTTGGAACAGAAGGTTTTGCAAAGGGTCAATGTTGAAAAATTACCCATGCATATATCTTGTAAATAAAAAGCTATAATAAAAAATATGATATAACAGACATGAGTCTAAGTGACTTGGTCATCTGTCCCATCAATAGACAAGGTTTTTCACTTAATTGTAGAGCAACCTAAGCCACTCATTAATTGAATTGACAAGAAGTGTTAGTTAAAAGGGATAAAACACTAATCATTTCTTTTTGTCAACAAATTTTGACATACAATATATTACTGTGGATCCATGTGGCAGAAATACCAATTCACTTGTTTGATCAGGGCATCCTTACAGATACTCAATCTCCTTTACTTCCTCTCAGTGAGTAGGATTGGCACAATACAAGATTAAAGAAAAATACTCATTCTTAAGATGTTTTCTCATAATAAGTAAGTACTCCAAGTACACCATCTGACCCATCAGGGCATTTCAGACAAGTGATTGGGCCTTTGGGAGGAAGGGGTTATTATTTTCTGGATCAACTGGTCAGTCAATAAACATTTATTAATTTCCTACTAATTGTTGGGCATTGGATTAAGCTCTGGATCATTGAAGTGGTACATTTTTATATCAGTTAATCAAATAATTTATCTTCTAAACTCATTCTAAAATCACAAAGGAACCTAGTGGAAATAAAGAACAATTAAGTAGATTATGGTAACTGAGTATACTTGTGAGATGTAATCATAATGAATGATCATTTTCTTAGAGCCCCCAAAGCCCTAGATATGATATGATAAGGCTTAATTTTTCTCATTAAATGTCTGTGATTTTAAAAAGCAATAAAAGTCTATGCTGGTAAATACTGACCATACAACCACACCTAATTTAAACATTAAAATGGAAAGTCTTAAGAATTTAGCCCTCATAGAATAGGGAGGCAACAGTCCACTGGAATGTGAAGCATTTATATTTATCTGCATCTAGGAGGAGGATTTTAGGCTATTTAGAAGATAACTTGGCCTACATAACTTTTAAGGCTCAGTTGTTTCCAAATTTTTCTTGTTAAGTGACCAAAAAATTCCACACAACAAGGAAATTACTTGTGCTTCTTTGGTTTGTCAAATGATCTTCTTCCCTTGTGCGCTCATACATTGTAGAGCTGTTGTCTTCCATTTCTCTATTCTTTCTGCTGACATGTTGCTGCCTTTCCAGTCAATCATCCAGCTGATAAAATTTATCTTCCAAATGGCACAGGTCTACTGGTCAAAAAAAGATTCAGTGGCTCCCTATTACCTTTAAGATAAAATATAATTCTTAAAATTGGCTCCAACCTTCCTTTCCAACTTTATTTCAAAACATCCTCCTCTGCTCACTCAACAGTCCAGATTGGATTGCTAGTTCTTCTGGAGCACTGTCCAGCTTTATCCTGCCTCTGTGCTTTGATAGAAGCCATCCCTATAATTGGAGTAGATTCCTTTCTTATCTTTGTCTTTTGAAATCTTTCTTTTCTTTCAAAGCTCAGCTCCCATGTCATTTCCTCCATAAAGATTTCCATTATTCCCTAGATCACTGATATTAAACTCAAATAGAAACTCATATCAAATAAGACCAATAATCTATACATACAGAGTCTTGCTGTTCTAAATGACTTGGTTTTAAATATCTTTTTGTTTTCTTGTATTTTTATTTATTTTGCTAAATATTTCCCATATATATATGCATCTGGTTCAGGTCATACTAGAGAGTGTTATGAGGAGTGTTGGCTTGCAAGGTTGTGTGTTTGCTACATCAACCTTTGATGCCATTGATTTCTTTCCTCCTCAGTATTTTTGTAGTAGGCTCTTCTTTGCCCTGGTGTTATAAGTGGATACTTGTAGCATCTTCAGCCATACAGTAGATAATAAAGTTAGTCCTTGAAGGCAAGAATGTTTCATTTTTTAATTTCTATGTTTCCATAGAATACTCTGCTTTGCTCATAATCAGTAAATATTTCCCTGATCCTTGAAGGTAAAGTGATCTCTTCCTTTCTTTCCCCCAAGTCTCTCTTGCTACTTTTTGATTTCTTCTCTATATTGAACACATTCTAATTAGTATTATAATTATTTGCATTCATGTTTCATTCACCTACTTAGCTATTAGCAGTGTCTTTTTCCATCTTTGTTATCTCTGTCTGTACAATGCGTTGCATATAATTGGAATTTAATAAATATTTTGAGAATTGATCAAAAGCTCTGCCATTTACTAATTGCATAATTATGAGTCATTTAACCTCTGAATCTTTTCTCATCTCTAAAATGGGAATACCATTACTAATTCTCAGAGTGGTTGTGAAGAAAGCTTTGAATGTGTCAATAAAAGCATTGGAGGAGTGGCAGGCTATTCAGGAAACTAAAATCTAAAAAAGATATCTGAACTCTAGCTATCTGTATGTCTGTCTCTATCATATCTTAAATAAATGTAAACTATTAGTAATATTTCTAAACATTTTTAATGACTTGAAACTCCCTATCTTAGGGAAGAAGATTAAGAGAACTGTAATTACAGCTCTCTTTGACACCTACTGGAATTTATATTAGTTGCATTGGATGTGAGAGTACCTTTAAAAAATAAGGTCTGTATTCATCTTTGTTCAACATAGTTGAAGGGAAGAATGCCCATAAGATCAATCAAATGAAAATATCCTAATCACTTAAGCAGATACTCAATGAATCATATTTTCATTTCCAACACTGTCTTCCACTGCTAACATATCAATTCTCTATCTCTGGTTTTCTTATAGACGATTTTGCAGAGGAGGAGGAGGTGCAGTCCTTCGGTTACAAGAGGTTTGGTAAGTAATGAATACCATCTCTCCTTCCTTGTATATTGATGTTGAATTGGAGTAAAGAATTATGGAATAATCAGAACAAGATCAGCAGTGGGTGAGAGAAAAACAGAGGTTTTTTCTGATGAACTTCTTTGGTTCTTGGGATCTGTTTCATATTTACTTGACAATGGGATGTCCATCACTGGCTGACATAACTGGAACTGGTGCCAGTAGATGAGCTATGGTGGGGTATGTTCAAGGGAGATGTATCTTAAGAGAGAAATGCAGGAGGGGGATAAACTTCTAACAACTGTAACGACTATAAGAGTAGCAACTAAATAAAATTAGGATGATGGAATCTCCAAGGGGCTATTCACTGAATGTAAGATTGACATTTTAGCTAGATGAAGAAGTAGTAAAGATGGGATAGGTAAATGTTCAACAAGATAGAGGTTAAACAGGAGAGATTTCTTGATTCAGCTGTGAAGAGAACAGTTACATTTCCCTTATGTGATCTGCTATTCATTTCTTACCCAAATTCCAACCATTATTATCTCAGTTAACATCAACATATCTATAGTATGTTCCTTCATGTTTCTTGATCAGGATGCAAACTGGAAGTCATAAATCAGATAGTCATGAAAGCACTATCTGTCTTAAAAATGCATTTCATGGATTCTCTACTTTGATTTTTCAGATTTGCAAAAAAGCAAACAAAACAAAACAAAAACCCAAAACCATTCCAGGTTTTTAAAGAAATTTCAAGGAAAAGAAAATTCTTTCTGTCCAGATGATTTTTTGGTGGGTGGTGGAAAAGAGAGAAAAAGAAAGAAAAATGGAGAGGAGAGGGCAGAAGAGAGGAAGGGAGAGAAGGAGAGAAGGACAGGAAGAGGTAGACAGAGAAAGAGAAGGGAGAGAAGGAGGGAGAAAAGGAGAGAGGTGGAGAGAGGGGGAAAACAAGAGAGAGAAAGAAAAAAGAGAGAAAAGAGAAGAGATGGAGATAGACAAAGACAAGAACATAAACTGAGAGGCAGACTACTCTTATTAAAGATAACTACTTTTTACTTTCTTTTTCTTCTAAATATCTCTTCTTAAGTATAATGACTCCACTCCTACTTTTTTTTTCCTTCCTTTATCTCTTTTTGAGTAAATAGTGTTTTAAAATTGGAAGATAGTAGTATTAAACCCACAGTTCTTCCATAAGCACACAAGTGGGATAATATATTCTTCTGCTCATACTAAACCTCTCTCTCTATCCTTTGACCAAGGCTACAGAGTTAATATTTCTGGCAGATTTGGATTATTTTCGTTTAGTGGGGATATAGGGAGGAATCGAGTTGTGTTATTTGTTTTAGGAATTCACTGAAGTGGGGGGAGAAGTGAGGGAGGATGAAGATGAAACCAGAAATTATTAAAGGAAGCTTTTGAAAGGAGAAAAAGAACTAGGCAGACGAGGGGGAAATGATATAGCAGCAGTCATTGGTAGAAAGGCAGATACAAAATACAAGAGAGAAAAAGCAATTAGGAAAAAAATTGAGATATCTGTGAGGTTAGAATATCACCAAAATTATTTTGAACAGAGAACAAAAAGAATTCCTTTGGCAATATTGACTTTGAAACAAATTTTCCACTCTTGACCCCTTTTCACCTAAGAAATTTGTATGCAACCCTGAGTATGTAGATATATAAAATAGGTATACAAATCATACATTTGCTGATCCTAAATCATAAATTTATGATTCCCCACATTCATTTACTTGACCATAGGTCACAAACCACAATTTAAGAAGCTTTGCTTTAAATAATATGCTCCTTTATAATACTTAATATGTTTTAGTTACCAAAAAACATACTGAGTTTTACATGGACCTATTTATTGGAAAAAAATGAAGAACAGGTGTTATAATATAATTTTATTAATGCTATTTAATCAATTAATCAACAAACATTTATTAGTGTTTTCTATGGATTAAGCGGTCTGTTGGGCACTAAGAAATATAGATAAAAACAAAAAAAAATATATGTATATATATTCTTTAAGAAGCTTACATGTTCCAGAGGGAGAAAAAAGTTAAGAAAAGGTATATGCAAAAATAAATATCATGTAACAGGAGAAGGCAGCTTTAGGATCAGCAGCTGATAGGAACAGGAAAGGTCTAATATAGGAGAAGGTGCTTGAATGAACTGAGCCTTTGAAGGCAAAGAGAGATTCTAAAAGATGGTATTGAGGAGGAAATGCTTTCCTAACATGAGGGCTCAGCTTATGCAAAAGCATAGAGCCAGACTTAAGTTGTTGCTTGTGAATAATAGCAAGAAGGATGTTTTGGTTGTACTTTAGTGTACTTGAAAAGGAGTATGTGGAAAGAAGATTGGAGCCAGTTTGTGAAGAGGTTTGAATGCTGAATGGAGCAGGTGATGTTTGATGCTAGAGAAAAACAGAGAACCACTGAAGTTTATTAAACAGGGAATGAAATGATCAGATCTAAAGGTCAATTCAATATAATTAACAAACAACATGCAACAAATGAATGGCAAAATGGACTCTCCTTTCCATATATATATATAAATGATTTCAATATACAGATATATTCAATATATTTTAATTCAATAATACATATGTATATATATATTGATTTCAATAAGTAATCATAGAATTATTCAGATATTGGATAATGAGCAGAATGTAGGATAGGAAATGGAATGCTGGATAGCAGTCAGAAAGACTTGTTTCATATATTTACTAGCTGTCTTAATCTCTTTGTATCTCAATTTCCTCATCTGTAAAACAAGGGGATTAAGCAAGAGATGCAAAGAGAAAATGAGGGGGTTAAACTTAATGGTCTCTAACATCCCTTCCAGTTATAAAATCTATGATTTGTTTACTATGGAGAAATTTTTTCTTCCTTCTGAGACAGTTTCCTCTTCAATGGGAGGAGGGAATTAGATCAGATGATATCCTAGGTTCTTTCCAGCTGTGTCATTCTAGGAACTCTAATCAACCTTAGGCTTAACCTGGCCATTTTTCTGAGTTCCCATTACTTGTTAGTACCTTTTTCTGAACAAAGAAAGCTAAAGTGTAGAGGAACTGAAAAAGACTCATTTGCCATTTGTTAGTTTTTTAAAAAGCTTAAGTGAGAGAAATGTAGAAGGATTAACTAACTATCTGGAATTTGGAAATTTCTGTTGATTTCAATTATCAACATATCCTGACCCTGATGAGATTGGATAGAGAGTATTTATGAAAATTATTGAGGATAGTTTATTATCTATTTAATTTTTTAAATATGCATTATATAGTATGAGTTCATCTCTTCCACTTCCTCCCAGTTATCATTGCCTTAAAATGTTTTAAATGATATTGGTAAATTTTATTGTTGTTATTAGAGTTAGCAAAAAAAAAAAAATTAGTTCATATTTTAAAGGCATCAATTCAAAATGTTGGAATGTATTTTATATAATGATTCATAAGTGTCTTATCAAAGCTATAGATTAGTCTTTAATTAATATGAACCCATCCCCCAATTTTTTTTTTCATTAAAATGATCTTGGGAAGCAGAAGGAAAATTTCCAATTCAATTGCCAAGTGATAAGGTATGGAGTTCTGGATAATCCCTTCATTTTCATTTGAAAACTTGCATTTGGAATTCTGTTATTGAATTTCTCTAGATGAATAAGGAATCCAAAAAAAGAATAACTTTATAACAGAGATAATCTCAGAAAAAAAATTGTATAATTCTTAAAAGATAAAAATTTATAAAGATTTCTGAGGACTTCTTAAAACTCTATAACCCTTATTTATTAGAGGAATTACATAATGGTAAGAGTTTAAAATGTTGTGTTTCCTCACATGTAAGGTCTTGTTTAATAGACAGTGAATGCCTTAAAAAACAATAAAATAAAATAAAATAAAAAAAACCTAGAAATATATAAGTACTTCTCTTCTTCATTCTTCTTGTTCTTCCTCTTCCTCTTAGGTAGACAGGACAGATAACTTTATTATTGTTCTAATTTTTTTAATGAGGATACTAACACATAAAGAGGCTAAATGAATTGGTCAAAGTTTGGTCCAAAACTGTTACACACCTTCTAAGTGGGATAATTTGGAGATAGTCTAGAGGGAAGGCTCTACTCAAGCTTGAGATTCAAACCCAAGCCTCTGATCCTAAGCTCAACTTCTTTACAATTCTTCAATGCTGTCTCTATATAGACTTAACTCTTAGCTTATTTCTTATGTAGAAATATTAAGCACAAGCAAGATAACTGCATAAATGTGTATACATATATTGGATTTAATATATATATATATATATATATATATATATATATATATATATATATATATATATATATAAACATATTTAACATGTATTGGATTACCTGCCATCTAGGGGAGGAAGTGGGTGGGGAAGAGGGGAAAATTTAGAACAGAAAGTTTTGCAGGGGTCATTGTTGAAAAATTACCCATGCATATGTTTTGTAAATAAAAAGAAAGGAAAAAAAGAAAGAAAGAAAGAAAAAGAAATAGGCACATCTGGACAGTAGCTAAGTGACAGACCACTTGGGAGACAGGATAAGGTTATCTTCTTAAGGTCCCAGTTTCTTCCTCCATCACTTGGAAATAATCTCATCTCTACTCACCTCATAGGGGTCTAATGAGAACAAAAGAAGATAAGTGAAAGCATTATGAATTTGAGGCATCATTGTGATAATGATGATGATGACAATAATGTAGGTGGTCTCCATTTGAAGTATTTTATTTTACTGTATGGAGTTGTGATCCTGGGCAAGTTGTAACCTCCATCTTCTTTAATTTCCTCATCTGAGAAATAGAGATGATAATAGCATCCACTTTACAGGATTGCTACAAGGATAAAATGAGATATTTGTAAAGCCCTTTGCAAATTTTAAAGTGTTATACAAATGCCAACTGGACAGGGGGAGAATAGAAAAGCATTTGCCCTAGAGCCGGGTGAAATCTGCCACTTCCAAGCTCTACCACTTATTAACTATGTGGCAATAGGCGAATCAGTTCATTACAATGTGTCTAAATCTGATCATTTATAAAATGGGGTCAGTGGGTTTGATTGTGTTTCTATTATCCTTTCTATCACTGGCATTCCTTGATTCTGTGACAAAGTATTGGGCTTGATGGGCTCTAGAGCATGTAACTTCTGAATTCCAAGAGTCCCAGAGTTGTTGCTCAGATAATGGAAAAAGACAAAAAGATTTGAATTCCCTTTTAGTATTCTGTCCTTCTCCCTATGGCAGGCCATCCTGGTAATGTCTTTCCTCAGAAGTTATATCTAATTGATCTTATATATGTCTTATTTGCACATAGTTATTTGTATCTTGTCTCTCCCATTAGATTGTGAGATTTTAATGGTAGAAACTGAGTTTAGGGTGTTTTGCTTTGGTTTTGCCTTCTTTATATCTCCAGTGCTTATTACAGTGCCTAGCACATAGTAGGCATTTAAAGTATGTTGACTTGTTGACTTGACTTGGTAGTGAGGAATAGACCTTTGGAGAGAAGTCACTAAGATTTTCAAGATCTTTTTCTCTGTGTTAGTCTTGCCTGTCTTCCTGACCTCATTCCCCTGTAAATGGTGGGGGAGTGATAAAGATAAATCCAATTTTGCTTCCTTCAACTGAATTGGGTTTTCTTTTGTTATTGTTGGAATACAAATTCACTTAATAACAGGATGCACAAAGTTTGAATAATGGAAGACCAGGAGATAGGCTGAGCCTATCAAAAACATTGGTAAAAAGTTCTGCAGATTTTAAAGTTTACAGTGAGCAATTGTGGGCAGCTGGAAACATTTGTTGGTTGGTATTTGGCAAACAAAACTCTAACCAAATTGCTTCCCTGGGGCTCAGCTTTAGGGATTATTAATAGCCATAGTATGTTTGTTGTCATTAGTCACATCACAGGAGTGAAACAGATCCATAAGGTTGCAAGTTGTAAGACAACAAGAACAAATAGAAGGAAGTTATTGTCTATGAAGTGGAATTCAGTTTTTTTAGGAAATGAAGTGATAAAGTCCCAAGAAAAAAACCTGGAGAATAGTATTTATGGGAAAGAGGTTTGTTGTTTTTTTTAAAAGGCACATCCTGTGTATCTTTGCCCACCTTCCATGCCAATGCACACAAATGTGCATTCCAATTTGACCTTAAAGAACCTTACCTACCCACAGCTTCACAAGCATATGCATATTTGTTTCTTAAACTATAAGGGTTTAATACTTATACTACCTATATTCCTTGTACTATCTAGAATGGTTGTGAAGAAAGTGGTTTCTTTTTTTAAAAAAAATGGTTTTTTGATGGCATTTGCTTTTATAGTGTCCAAGTTTCTTCCTATATTTTCCCCTTCCTCTGTCCAGAAAGCCTTTCCATCCCAAAGTTGTTGTTTTTTAAAGAAAATGTAGGAGAAAGTACAATCAAATCAATCAATTCATCAAAAAAGTCTGAAAATATATGCAATGTTCCATCCACCTAACACTACCCCCTCTTCCCATATATCTCTACAAAGGAGTAGGGCAAAGTATTTTCTCATATGTTTTCTTTGGATCATTTGTTCCCAGTAATTTTGCAATATTCATTCTTAATTATTTGTGTGTGGGGGGGTGTTTCCCATTCATATTATTGTATTCATTCTGGACCCTGCTTATTTTACATCAATTTGTATCTTTGTATCCACACTTCTCTGTGTTTATCACATTTTTGTGTGTCTCACAGCACAGTAATATTCCATTAAATTTATGTATCATAACTTATTTAATTATTTCCCAATGGATTCACAACTTGTTTCCAGTTATGCGATGCCATAAGAAATGTATATTTAAACATATATTTGTATGTGTGTGTGTGTGTGTGTGTGTGTGTGTGTGTGTGTGTGTGTGTGTAGAGAGCAGGAACTCTAGAGAAGTATACTTGAAACAAGGATACTTACAACAAGGTATTAATTCAGTGGAATTGATGAGATGTTGGTTCTCTACTTTACATATACTTAGTACTTAGTATGGTGATGGAATGGTTCTCTAGTTCACACATACTCAGTACATACTGTAATGATGTAATTGTACTAAGGAATATAAGGGCTGAGAGGACTGGAAATGAGACATTCCACTTTTGACCCTCCTCCTGGTGGTTCTCCTGCCTCCTGCACTCCTCCACTAAGATCAAGAGTGGGTCATACTGTGACAGATACAGACTGTGAAAGATATAGACTGTGAAGGAGACAATAAAGACTTTGACTCCATTCCTGTCCATCTTAGTGATGACTATCCTGCTGAGACCAAGACACATCCAGAGGATCTCCAGAAAGCTAACCAGAACATTACATATATATATATACACATATACATATATATATATATACATATATATACACACACACAAATATATATTATATTTATATAATACATTGTACACACACATGCACACACACACACACAAAAAAAAAAAAAACCAACCCATATATTTTCATCTTATCAATGGCCTTCATAAGCCTAATAATGGAGTCTCTGGGTCAAGGTATGAACATTTTTCACTTTATTCACACAATTCCAAATTGCTTTCCAATATGACTGTACTAATTCACAGCTGAACTAACAATGCATTAATGTTCCTATGGAAGAAAGTATTTATTAAGAAGCACTAGATATATGAAAATTATTGTTATTTATAGCCACTGATATATAAGGATCTTCTTATCCCTCTCTTTAATGTCTTCTCTTTCAAAAATAATATTAAATGAACAATAATTTTATTAAGCAGTTTAACTGGAAAACTGCTAACTACATAGTAGAACTCAATAAATATGAACTGAATTGGATCAGTCCTGAAATTTCCCCACTATTTCCAACCTCTGCTTTCCTCTGTTGTCAACTCCCTGAACTGCTGCTTGACAGGATGCTAAGAGGGTGCTGAAGGACTAAGAGTGTGTTGGATTATTTAGTCTTTCTTTGGAAAAAGAGAAAACATTCATCCTCAACTATTTTCCTTTCAGTAGAAGTGATGATTCCATCTTTATAGCATGGTGAAGTTTCCTGAGTAGATGCTGTTAAGGGCAAGCAGTTTGATGTCCCAGTTGGGCTCTCCTGCTTGGGCTCTGGAGACCCAACTGCCCTTCTCAAGGCATCTCCCTGACTGGGCCTTTCAGATTTGAGTAGATAAATGCCTTTGAAGTCATCTGTTTCAGAAAACAAACTATTGCTTTCCTCTCACATTCCTCTCACCACCCTCCTCCCCAAAGACTGACACCAGCAAAGTTAACCCTTTTCCCTGATAAGAATGTTAGGAATTTCCATAATTTCCTGTGGGGAATGATTAAACGAGCCCAGTGTGAGGGCTATCCATTCAACAGAACCTTTTCTAAACATCTCTAAACAGAAAGAATGAAAAAATAAGTCAGAGGGATGGAGTGAAAAGGGAAAAGTGTTAAAGAACAAGAGAGCATAAATCTGGCTTGATACTCCAGTAAGATTTTTTCTTAGTATTCAAAACTATGAAGTAAGTATCTCTCCATAATTGTCGATAACTCTAGGATTTATGTCCTATAAATCATAATGAATTCAGCTATGTCTTTGAGAATCTATGAGAATTTACATGCAATATAATGTAAGAAGAAGGCACAAAAAGAAAGTATCAGGCATAATTTTTTTAACTTTTCAAATAATAAGACTATTGGGAAGGACCTCAATGGGTCATCTTGACCATGCCCCTGCTTGCAGGAGAACAACATTCATAGTATTCTAAAAAAGGTAACTTTCTATCACTTTTCTTTAAACTCTTTTGGAAAAGAATTTTCTTTAAAAAATGTATTTACATATACCTAAAATTAAGTCAATAGAATAGATTGATTGGTATAGACCATTGGATTTAGAATCAGAAAACCTGAATTCAAATCCTGCTTCAGATACTTACCAGCTATGTAATCCTGGGCAAGTCAATTAATTTCTTTGTACTTCAGTCTCCTTATCTGTAAAATTGAGAGTTAGACTTGAAGACCTCTAAGATCTCCTACAGTTCTAATTTTATAATTCTAGTAAGTCAAGGAAGTCAAATTTCACTACTAATACTTACTAGTCCTTTGACCCAAGGTATTTGACTAGCCCTGTGACCCAACTCTATGTTGGTCACCATCATAAACTTATTTAAACAATCAAAATCAGGAATCTTGGACGTTAGTGTCCATTCCATAAGTTATAGCTTTGGGGTTTTCTTTTTGTTTGTTTGTTTTGGAGGGAGAGGAATCTAACTTGATTCCTGCCTTAAACATGAATAATAAATTTGTTTTCAGTTTCTACCATGACTTTTAGGAGAGACAGCTTTGACTATGAATTGAGTTTTTCACAACTCCCATTTTTTAATAGTATCTTAAAGCCTTTGCTGGAGAAGTAAAATAATTACTGTGAATTTATATATACCAAATTAACAGTAGTTCATTCATTTCATAATGGCTGTAGTATTGAGCACAGCAGTCAAAATTGCCCAAATGTTTCAATTATAATTCCCATCCCTAACCTTTCTGGTTTTCAGTTGTTCATAAATTTCAGTAAGGGGGTAGGGTAGGTAGTCTGTAATTCCTACATTTTGTTCTTAAGCTGAATATGTTTTGTTTTTATTTTTGGAAAAGTTTTAGAAAAATCCACTTAGATGTTTTGTTGTTTGACAGCATGAAAAAATTAGTGTTTTTTCAGTGGTGGGTTGCAAGGGATAGGATGGGAAAGAAATCAATCCTTTTGGTTAAAAAAAAATGCAAGCAATTAAAAAAAACAGCAGAGTTTTGAAAGTTTGTTTACAGTAATGTGAATTGTACTTTCATAAAGTACGGGGCAGTCATAGCCATGGCTCTATAGTCACAGGTTCTGGGGAAATTCACACGATTAAGGGTGCTATCCTGGGTCAACCCAAGAAAAACCATGAAGCATTTATATTTGTCTTTGATATTTTTCATTTTCTAAGACTCAAAAGTCTTTCTACAATCTTCTTTATTCTTTTCTGCCTCTTTCCTACCTCAGCTTGAATTAAGTGCTTAAGTGGATCATTCTCCCTTTCTTCCCTTCACACTCAAAGTTTGCTTTTCCTGTGTCCTATTTACCTCAGTGTCATGATCTGTTCCCTGCTAATATAATTAAGGCAGAGTCTTTTAACCTTTAGTTCAAAGATGTATGTGGATAGATTTCATGGGGTCAGTGAACTTGGATGAGGAAAAAATGCACTTTTATTTTAATGCTACTCATTTCTTTGGTAATATGATTTTATTTTATTCATTTAAAACCATTCTGAGAAGAAATCCATAGGCTCCACCTCTGCAAAAGAGAACCATGACAAAAATATTTAGCATACCAGAGTAAAGAAATAGGTCAATTACTCCACAAGTATTTAAGTACTTACTATATACTAGTACTATGTACTATTCTAAATACTGGGAGTGCAAAAAAAGGACAAAAACATCATCTCTGCCCTCAGAGAGCTTACATTCTAAGGAGAAAATGACATGCAAGTAGCTATGTACCTACAAAATATAGTAAGTGTAAATGTAACATAATCCCAGAAGGAACAAGATGGGGAATGTAGGAGAAAAAAAGGGTTTAGGAAGACTAAGGCCTTTTGAAGAAAGTAGGGTCTGAACTGAGTGTTGAAAGAAGAAAGGAAAGTTGGGAGCTGGAAGTGAGGAGGCAGAGTATTCTGCATCTAATCAGAAGTTGTAGTGTTATACGCATAAAATTGCAAGAAGGATGATATAGCTGAATTACAGAGAATATGGAGGAAAACTGGAAAGGCAGGAAGGGGTCAGGATGACTCATGAGATCTCCTGGAGACAAGGACTGGAGGCAATCAAATAGAGTTTATGATTTAAAATTTTGTTAACTTAAATTCATAATCAATGGAGAAAAAATGGAATGGGAATGGAAGTTTGCAAGAAGTAGGTCTTTTTGCATCCCTCAAATGCAATTTCATGGTTGACTTCCAACTTTTCCTATGAAACTTAGGCTGGTTCCATCATCTTCCTTCTCCAATTTATCCTTTGGCTAAAAAAATAATTTTCCAAATACTCATGTCTTAACCATATCATAACCCTTCTTAAAATCCTTCAGGGGCCATCCTTGTAAGCTACTCCTGTTAAACCTCATGTCTGCCATATTTTCCTTCATTCAAAGAATAGCTGTAGGGATTCTCAAAGTATCTAAATTCATTCCAAAAAGTGCTTATTAAGTAACTATTACATTTGGGCATAGTCTTAGGCTTTGTAAATAAAATGACAAAATAAAGAAACAGGTCCTACATTTAAATAGATTATATTTTACTGAAGAAGGAGGAAGTACTAATTCCTATAACAAATCTCTCTTTACTTATATAAGTGCTGGAAAAGTTAATCACTCCTACTGGGTCTGCTGCTATTTCTTCTACTCTCAGCAAATTCTTCCCAAAAGACTGCCATGAATTTCTCAGAACTGCAGGGTAGTACACCATTCTATCTTTTATTGTTGTCATTATCACTGATATTAACATTATTGTGGTATTAGAATAAATAACACCATCTAAAATTACCTGTAAGACATCATATCTAAGTGTATTATTTATTTTATAATCCAATACCATTTTCATTTCTACCTTTTAATTTTGGCATCAAGAGATTTGTAGCAATGTAAACTGCTAATCAAATCATGTTTTTCTTATTCTAATCATATTTCAAGTCTTACTGTAAGAAATTTTGAATCATCCTCAACTTCATTTTTCCTGTTTCTTAATAAAGTTTTCATTTACTTCCTTTTGGACTTGTCAGTGAAAATATAGCCTCAAAACAATATTACTAGAGTTGTTTGACAAAGAGTCTAGCAAAACTGTCCTTTCAGATTGAATTGTAGCCATTGGTATGGATAATTTTACATATAAATCTCCCTCCAGAACCCATTTTAGAAATCAAACTATATATTGCTATATGAACATTTTATGTAAAACATTTTATTCAGAAATCTAAAAAAGAATTTTATAATGATCTTTTTTATCAAATAAAACAAAAATGTTTTCAGGAAAGGAAAACTTTTTTTCTGATTTTTTTGTTTTCTCTCTCCTAATCAAAAACTTTACTTTTCTAGTTATCTTACCAATTAATCACATAATAGTGACTCAAGACAGACTTCCCAAAGTAAATCTTCAAGCATGTTTACATTAACAATGTCATTGTGACATGAAGCTTTATATCCAGGATTTAGAAAGGTGGGAATAGAGGAAAGGAACAAAAGGGATTTTTTTTTTTTAAATAAGTTATCCTTTGGATCACAGACAAGGTGAGTACAGAGGGATAAATGGAAACTTGAAAAAAAATATACAGGAGAATTAATGTATCTTAAGGAGCACTCCTTTCATGAAAAAGAATGCACTTTGTGAAATTTGCAGGGAAATTGAGACAAGCAACTCTTTAAAACGGTAAATGACCTTCCTAATCAATAGGATATAAAAATTACATATTTATTAGCCATCCATAATGTGTTGCATATCATGCATAATTTTTTAAAAATAGAAGGCCTTGTTTTTTTTAATATAAGTTAATAAAAAACACAAAGACTCATAAACAATGATGGGCTTGCATAAAAGAGAAATAATAGCCAATTATTTGGCTATTCCTCCCTTTCACCAGCAAGATTTCCAAAAATACAATAGAGGGCACCCCAAGCTAAAAGGAATAGATACTACCTCTACTCTTTTCTTTCACCCTCTTCCTCCTTTTTGGAAGGAAATTAGGGGCTAAAGAATGAACATATTTAAATATTTGGAGAAAAATTATTAAACATTTCCTCTTACCCCAGATTCTTCCCATCCTTTATTTCTCCTCTCTATGAATACATACCTCTACTTAACTAAGGATTTTTCTTCAAGGACCCTGTCTCCTTGTGCCCAGCAGCAAATATACCATAATAAGACAGAGATCCTACCTGATAAGCCCTAGACAATCTTTTGAGGAAGATGTTTCCTTTCCCAATTACTTCATGTGTCCTAAATCATTGAAAGTCTTAAGTGTTAACATATGAACTCATATTAATATTAAGTGGTCTTTTATTGGCTCTGGAAATATTCAGTAAGCTTATTTGGTTCAAAGGTACTAACTTTTTGTAAGAAGAAAATATTGAAAAAGTATAAAGTTATCTGAGAGCCCAAGAGTAGGGATATATTAACAGAGATGGAGAAAGAACTAGGAATTTTCTATCTATAAAATGGACATAGTACTTCTTAATATCAATTAGGGACATTATGAGATTTGGTGTTTTAATGTGAATCAAGCTTTGAAGATGTATGTCATTATTCAATCTGTGTCATACTTCTAAGAAAAATACAGGCAAATAAAATCAATAGGCTTAAAATTAAACTTGAAACATTTGGTAAAAATTAACAAGTGGAAAATTCAGATCAATTTATCCTTGGTTCCAGATCAGAGTAGTTCATTCCAATCTGCCTGTTCTATGATCTTTTCATGTACTTTCTCAAACCCATAGACATATGTAGCAAAGCTTTTGTGTCTTGAATCAATCTTCTTTCAAATTAAAATATGAGAGTTAATTCCCTACCAATCACATTAAATCAATCAAATCATTTTTTCAAATGCGTGTATCTGTAAAATTAATAAAACTATAATGTCATTAATAATAATATCAAGGAAATGAATTCAGTGATCTGGTCATATTTATCATATTATGAAATTTTTGTTTGTGCTTTTCATGTTAATGAAAGACATGCTGAATGAAAATCTTATTGGTTATCATCAAACAAATATCATATTAGCTATAACGTTTCTTGAGCTGACAATCCAAAAAAGACTTTAACTTTTCAAATCTCCTCTAGCTTATGGAAATATTCCTGGTTCTAGTTGTGTCTTTGTAGAAGATTATCAAAACAGAGCACCAGCTGGTCCTCTAAATCTTAGGACTTTTCTTCTTTTGTCTCCCAAACTCTGTAGCAAGAGTGAGCCCTTTTTCTTAAGTGATAAAACATTAACTTAGTCCTCTGATTTCTTGAATAACCAGTGTTTCCTTTGGTATTTTTCAAATTGCAAATCAGGAAAAATGAGTTTTCTTGAACAATATTAGTATTTTTGGTTGAGAGTGAGATGGGGTCACCTATTCTGAAGACTACATTCCTCTAGTGAGACCAGAATTCCTACCAGGCTAATCCTTGAGTCTGGAAGAGCCTTCCAAGACTACAACTGAAGTTATATTGCTTCCACAAGGTTGAGTTGGAACAGTAGTTTATGGACAGAGACTTTGAATTAAGATGATTCTGTTAGTTCAAAAGAGCAATGAATAGACTGGGTCCAAGAAGAGACTAGAGGAACTGCTGAAGTCAGCAAAGTAGGCAGTCATCAAGACATTATGCTGAGACCCCTTTGAAAATTTTTATAAAACATCAAAATAACCTGCCTTTCTGCTTTTCCATGAAAAAGAAAAGCATTTGATAAGCCTTCTGCTCATAAATCTCTCTTCCACACTATCTGAAATGCTTCATTCCATTTTACATGGAGTCATCGTAATATGAAATTACATTAATTAAACAGCTATCCACCTATTCCCTATCTGGGGAAAAAAAAAACCTGCATCAAAAATTCTTTGTTTTGGAATTTTTATTTGGAATTTTAACAAAAGTGGTAAATGAAAGGAGAAGTCATTTGGAATCAAGGTGTTTTTAAGAGTGAAAAAAGTTCTGGTCTTGACCCTTTTCTCTTTTTCTTTGTACTTTTTGATTTAGTAATCCCATTAGTTCCCTATGAGTTCAATTATCATCTCTATACAGATGACTTAGAGCTATATTTATTTAATCCTAGTCTTTCTCTTGAGTTACAATCCTGCAGGACTAGCACTCTAGTAGACATTTCAAACTACATATCCCATAGGCATCTCAAATTCAATATTTGTAAAACAAGACAAATAGAAATAGCTTGATATTTTTTCAGCACCCAACTGAGGGAGCATATCTGGAAAACTACAGACCCCAAAAATGCTTAGGGTTGCTTTATTTACTGAAAGAGCACATGCATAATGCTTCTACTTTTCTTAAAAGAACTTAAAGCTACCTCAGAATGTTGAGTTGCAGAAAAGTGACTTCTATCAGGAAGATAGTAAAAAGTCTGTAAAGAGGACCAAGTGATTTGTGGTAAGTCAATTCACTAATTCATTAAACATTTATTAAACACCTACTATATATCTACGTAAAGGGCTGAAACTGAATAGGTGCACTGGAATCAGACAACCGAGCACTTAAGGGTAATTTCCTATTGGACAATATTCTATTAGCATATGCTTGGAAAATGGCTCTTCTCACTATTCTGTGCTGGCTCAGTCTTTTGGTGTATACAGATAATTGTAGGAGCGATTAAGGAGTGGAGTAAAACAAGCCAGAGTCACTTTGGAGGAGGATTACAAGAAGGGAGATCAGTTGGTGGAGAGCTTGTGGCAGTTTTGTCCATCTCCTTTACTTCTCCCCCTAAAGACCCAGGACTTTTGTTGATCCTGACTCTGGCTGATCCTGAGGTCAACAGGGAGCTAATTCAGACTTCACAGCACTGTCTGTTATGATACAAAACACAAAAAAATACAAAAAGAGACAAAACACCCTCAAGGCTGTTCCTTAAAAGAGACCATTAATATTTAGTCCTGAAGTCGAGAATTATAAGTTGTTTTAGGCACTTGAATCTCTCTACTCATATACCTTATTACTAGGTTTTTGTAAAGGTACTCATTATTCCCCAAAGGCATTGGTGGGAGAATATGACTTATGTTTATGAGTAGACTGTTATTTTGATTGTATAACAATCCATATAACAGAATGCTTTTGCCTTTTTTTTTTAGTAGATATCAAATAAAGATTATTATGGCTTTTGCTTTCTCATTTAGCAATATTTAATGCTAAGAGTTAATGGTGTAATTGTGAGTAAGGCACCAGTGGGAGCTCAAAAGCTACCGTTATAAGTAATAGGAGCATATTTCTCACACCAAGATTTCCCTTAGAACCTGGAAAATGAATGGTAGAGGAGTGATCATGGCTATGGCCAACCTACCCATAGTCCTCTCCTCCAAATCTCCTACATACAGCATGCACGCTGTGTTCCTTTGGGGCATGATATCCAATTTAACAAGTGCACTGCCTCCTTTTCTCTAGGCTGACTTACCTCCAACTAAGAGAGGATATGTGTGTGTGTGTGTGTGTGTGTGTGTCTGTGTGATTGTTTCCCCTTTTTTTTATATCTCTAGAACTTAGCATAGTGCTTGACATATAGATGCCAACTATAAATTCTTATTGATTGACTAATTGAAACAAAATCACAAAAGAAAAATATGAAAATATCAAAGACAAATACCATGCACTTTTTTCCTAGGATGAACCCTACTTCTATTCCAAGAAACTAGACTGAAGGAGCCTACCATATTTAAATAGTTCTCAGGGACATTTGCAGGGCCAAAATTCTTTGGGTTTGGGGCTTCATAGTAAAGGAAACCCCACAGAAATTAGGGTATAATACTATGAATAGGGAAAACCAATGTAATTAATTTATCTGGTTCTGGAATATTTTCCTTGTTGGCAGATCCATTTTATAAGAGTTAGAAAAGGTATCCATTCTATGAATGAGAAAACAGATCCTTAATGATTTTGCCACCTGGAGATCAGCAGCTGAAGTGGTTTACATCTTCCCAATATTCACCTCTCCCAAAATCAAGGTGGGGAGAAATTTCTCATTTTCTTCTATGGAGCCCTAGGAGTTCCATTATTATATTCTGTAGAGCAAAAAGGGAGGAATCAGGCGTTTATTCATGAAAATTATTCTTTAATGACTAAGAGATTAGATAGAGCATGGAGTAGTAGGGGATATTGGACTTGAAATCAAGAGATGTGTTCAAATCATGACTTAGACATTTATATTCTATGTGACCCTGGACAAAGAACAATTTTTGGGGGCCTCATTTTCCTCATCTGTGAAGTTAAAGGATTGGACCTGAAGAGGATCATTACAGATTGAGCTCTGGACTTCAAATAAAGAAGATCTGAGTTAAGATCCTGTTTCAGACATTTATTATCTTTGTGATATTAGGAAAGTCACTTAACTTCTTATCCTCTGTAAAATGAGGATAAGAACATGTACCTCTCTAGTTTGTTATTAGGATCAGATAAGATAATATTTGTAAAACACTTAGCAAAATGTAGTTACTAGTAATAGTAATAATGATAATGACAAAAATAATCTAGGGGATAAGCATTTTAAATCAGTGATGTTACAAATGAAAAAGGTATTTGATGGGTATTTGAAAGGCAGATCACTAGGACTTGACTCCTTAAATCAGAGGATAAGGAAGAAAGAAGAGTCAAAGATAATCTAAAAGCTTTTCCCATCCCAGGTTACTTCCTTGTTTAGACCCAAAAATACAGTAATGATAAACTTAAGCATGTCAAATCTAGTACCTCCAAAGAAATCCACATGTGTAACCTTAAATTTTCTGGAAATGTAAAGCAGAAACTTAAAATTTGGTACACCTTCAACAGTTCTTAAGGATTACCATGTTATTAGTTACTTCAGGAGAGAAGGATAGTCATTTCTCTCTTTTTTTTTTTTGGATTGTACAGTGGATAGAAAGCTTGCCTTAAGTCAAGAAAAACTATGTTCAAATTTGGCCTCCGTGTGATTCTGAACTAATCTGTTCATTTTTGTTTGCCTCAGCTTTCTCAACTATAAATTGGAGATAAGAACAGCACCTGCCTCCCAGGATTGCTGCCAAAATCAAATCAAATAATAATTGTAAAAAAGTGTCTGACACATAATTGCCATTATCTAAATGCTCATTTCTTTCCTCCCTTTTTGGATTGTTTTCCAGACAGTGAAGTTTAGATTTTGCTGTTGGTATCTAGGTACATTAGTAATATTAGTTTAGCATTGGATCCATAATATGATTTCTCTAGAGTTATCTCAAGTTGTATCTACACAGCTACAGCAAGATAATTTCTTCTTCATCACTCAATTCTATGAGTTTTCCCATGATCCAGATCTTAATCCACCATGCCTGCCCTTGGTGGGAAACTTTAATCTATCATTCATATCTTCCCACAGATTCACCACAGATTTACCCAATGGCCTAAGGGCAGAGTGGAGTATAGTGACTACCCATCAATCATCTCTCTCTCTTAGTGTTGATAATTGGCTACTATATCATCTTTCTCTTTTTTAAAAAAATTTTATTTATAAAATTTTTGACATTATATATGCATAAGTAATTTTTTAAATAACATTATCCCTTGTATTCATTTTTCCAAATTATCCCCTCCCTCCTTCTACTCCCTCCCCCCGATGACAGGCAATCCCATACATTTTACATATGTTACAATATAACCTAGATACAATATATGTGTGTAAATACCATTTTCTTGTTGCACGTTAAGTATTGGATTCCGAAGGTATAAGTAACCTGGGTAGATAGACAGTAGTGCTAACAATTTACATTCACTTCCCAGTGTTCCTTCTCTGGGTGTAGTTATTTCTGTCCATCATTGATCAACTGGAAGTGAGTTGGATCTTCTTTATGTTGAAGATATCCACTTCCATCAGAATACATCTTCATACAACATTGAAGTGTACAGAGATCTTCTGGTTCTATTCATTCACTCAGCATCAGTTGATGTAAGTCTCTCCAAGCCTCTCTGTATTCCTCCTGCTGGTCATTTCTTACAGAGCAATAATATTCCATAACCTCCATATACCATAATTTACCCAACCATTCTCCAATTGATGGACATCCATTCATTTTTCAGTTTCTAGCCACTACAAAAAGATCTGCCACAAACATTTTGGCACATACAGGTCCCTTTCCCCTCCTCAGTATTTCTTTGGGATATAAGCCCAGTAGTAGCACTGCTGGATCAAAGGGTATGCACAGTTTGATAACTTTTTGGGCATAGTTCCAAATTGCTCTCCAGAATGGTTGGATTCTTTCACAACTCCACCAACAATGTATTAGTGTCCCAGTTTTCCCACATCCCCTCCAACATTCATCATTATTTGTTCCTGTCATCTTAGCCAATCTGACAAGTGTGTAGTGTATCTCAGAGTTGTCTTAATTTGCATTTCTCTGATCAGTAGTGATTTGGAACACTCTTTCATATGTATATCATCTTTCTCACTAATACTATGTCATACTTTACACTATTCTTCTACACAATTCCTCATTGGCGATGTGTTGTTGCTACCTACTCACCTTTAAATCCTCAACTTAACTTCATCAGGGACTGTAGCATTTCATAACTTGCAGCTATATAACATCACCAGAAGAACATTGATGTTAAATGGAGTACCATTTCTCTCAAGGAGAATTTTAGGATCATTAAATAAAATTTGTGCTATTTCCTAAAAACAATCCACATTACTCTTCTCTTATCCCCTTCTAAGTCCAGCTCATTGATCTGCATTCAACATCATGAAATTTTGAAGGGCAGCATGGGAATTATAAAAGTTTTATAAAAATAGTAACATAAATACACACACACACACACATACATATATATATATATATTAAAAAGAACAGCTTTTAAACTAAACTGAGAGGTGAGGGACACTATTTTTCTTCCAAAGGAGGAAAAGTTTAAGACTTTCTTTTAATTATTTTTGTGGGAACTTGGAAGGAAGGAATCAAGGGAGAAAGTGGGCAGGAAATGAAATTAACCTATGGAGAGGGTTAGGAATAGAGACAACAGGAAGTAATGGGCCTTCTCTACTTTCTTTTACCATGTGCCCTTAATAACTACTCTCAATCTCAAAGAGTTATGTCTTTGATGCTCTATAGGGCTTAAATCTGAGAACTGGGAATTTATTTCTCTTAATGCATTAGTATTGGGCAGAGGAATAATGAAAAGGCTAAGGACTTGAACAGTTTCTTTCTCCTTTTTATTCTAGCCAAAACCTGCCCACCTCCAATGTTTTTATGGCAACAGAATCCATCTCCATGTGCACTTCTTTATATAAGCACCTGACAGTCAAACTAAGGGATAGAGAGATCTCAGGTTCTCTGACATCTTGCCAGAAGGCCTCCTGAGTAGTCAGTCTTCTTGAATGTGGTTTGTAAAGCCATTTTGTTTCCTGTTCTCCATTTCAAGAATGTCCTGGTAAAAAAGGAAAAATCAGATCAAATTATGTTTACATAGCACTGATTTTTAGCAAACTAGAAAAAGATATAATTGAAATGTCTTTAGAATGTTTTAACATAAGATGTCATTTAACTTTATGAAGCCTCCCTTACCAAGGCTGCCATGGGGAAAGAAATAGGTTAGCTTATGCTTTCTCTCCTTTGTGCTAAGTTCTTATTTAAGTCAATCCTGTGGGAGGTATAGCAAGACAAAACTTAAGCATTACTTATGAAGCTTACTTTGGAACTAATGGAAGAAAGGAAATTTAATTTAGCTAAACATCCTTGGGAAAATCAAATGACACCTGTATTAGCAAATTTTTTTCATCCCTGAAGAGGGAACCTCTAACTATCCAGCTCTTTTGCTTCAAAGGAGTTTCCTTCAGCTTTTATCATTTAAACTCTATATTGTATAAGTCAAACCTTAACCACTATTTTTAGGTACCCCAGTGAGTCAGAAGGAAGAAATCTTGGGAATATATTGAGTCTCTTAAAATTAAACTTACTAGAACTGGTTCTAGGACATTTCCTCAAAATAGTGTGAGAAGCTTCCTACACATAATTTTTTTTTAAATTTAAACTATAATGTACATTCATTTTTTTACATATTTTCATATGAGTCATGTTAGGAGACAAAAATCAGAATGAGAGAGAAAAACTATGAGAAAAAAAAAGAAGAAAAAAAGATGAAAATAGTTTGCTTCAATCTGCATTCAGTCTCCACAGTTCTCTCTCTGGATTCAGATGGCAAAGTTTATTGGAATACTTTGCATCACTGAATTGCTGAGAAGAGCCAAGTCTATTATAGTTGATCATCACACAATCCTTCTATTGCTGTGTATAATGTTTTCCTGGTTCTGTTTGCTTTTCTCAGCATCAGTTCATGTAAATCTTTCTGATTTCTAAAATCATCTTGTTCATCATTTCTTACAGAACAATAATATTCCATCACTTTCATGTATCGTAACTTATTCAGTCATTCCCCAATTGATGGATATTCATTCATTTTTCCAATTCTTTGCCAACTCAAAAAGAACTGCTACAAACATTTTTTGCACATCTGGGTCTTTTTCTCTCTTTTATGATTTCTTCTACACTTGATTTTTGAAATATCTGACCAGTAACAGTGGAATGCTTTAAGAAAATGGAACCTGAGAGAATTGTTCTATATCTCACTTATCAATTTGCTTCACCTTATACTCAACCGTTTTAAAGAAAACCCTACTTCAACTACTTGAAGACAGAGACTATCTTATTTTTATTTTCCTCTACTCCAGAGTTCATCATGGTGTTCTTCAGATGTCATAACAGGCCCTTCACACATTTTCCCAGGATTCTAAAAAGTCAGGGATAGAGGAAACATCAGAGAACATCTAGTCCAATCTGAACATATATTATCTCTTTTATGATTTCTCTCCAAGAGATCATCCAGCTCAAGCTCAAAGAGTTCTAAGGGCAGCTAACCCAGTCCATGCCATTGATTGGAATTTTCAACCACTGACTCTAATGTTTTTCTCTGAGGCCAAGCAGAGTAAGCCCAGTTCTTCCTCTTGAGCACTCTTCTTCTTGACTTGCTTCTGGCCCTATCTCCAAAACTCCAAGATCTTACAAGGATGTCAACAAGTCCAATAGGACTATTCATGTTACTTGGAAGAGTGGAGAGTAACCAATTCCAAGCTTTTCAGTGATATGAGGACCACTAGGCCTTGTCATCTACCCTGACACTATATCCTGAAGTCCCCTGAACTTTATCGCCAGGACTATGCCAAAGTCACAAAGCCACTCTGGGTCACAGTAAGGACTCATGACTTCTGGATGATAACCCAGGATTTAAATCCAAGTCTCCTTGGCTTTAAAGCCAGCTCCTTATCCATTATAGCAGACTTCTTTTCAAAGAATAAGGGGGCAAGAAATAAATTCTTGTCCAGAAAATAGCAATTACTAAAGACCATCATTACCACCTCCAGTATATCTAAGACACACTGCTCCAACTCTCCAGAATAGGTTGAGACTTGTCATACCAATCTTTATAGTCATCCAACAAGGTGACACCAACTTTCCATTTCCTTTTATTTTTATAGTAAAGAGTTGATATGTGGAGTTATGGCAGGGTTGTACCTGAAGTCAGGTGAGACCTGGCTTTGAATGTCGACTGATACTTACTAGTTGTGTATTCACAGGCTCTTTGTTGGTCTCTTTTCTCCCTCGCCGTTAGTTTCCTTATCTGTAAAAAAGAAACGTTTAAAAAAAATACTTTGTTGACATAGAAAATCAACTAAAATACTGAAGCTAAATGGCATAGTAGATAGGGCCTGTCAGAAAAATCTAATTGAAATCTGATTTCAGATGCTTACTAGTTGTGTGACCTGGGCAAATCACTTAATTGCCATTTGCTTCAATTTTCTCATCTTTAAATGGGGGTATTAATACCTATCTCCTAGGATTGTTCTGAGATAAAATGAGATAATTTTTAAGTACTTATCAAACTTTAAAAAATGTTAGCTATTATACTATGTGTAAGGTGCTATGTAAATTTCAAATAACATTATTATTGTTGTTAAACATCTTGCTTGTTTCCTTTCCCTCTACTCCTTTGTTGCTCTGGCATAGCTCTTTCTAATCAACAAATCATCAAATCCTCCCTTCTTTTAAAATCCTAACCTTCAAATCCACCTCTCACACAATGAATCATAAGGCTGGATCTCCATGGACATTCTAGATTTTTAGATTCTCCTTTAAAGACATTTTTAGGGATTCCTCACAGACTAAGAGACTCAGAAGTTCTAAATAATGAATTCTTTTTAGAATATTTCTAACATATTGTCAAACACATCTGCCTGAAGATCCCTAATGACAGGAATCTGGAGGCAGCCCATTCAATTTGTGGTATTGTGCAGTTGTAAGGAAGTATTTCCTTGTATTGAACTAAAATTTACCTCTCTGTAGTTTCTAGTAAGTGACTCTACTTCTTGCCTCCAGAATTAATCAGAAAAGTCAATTTTTAATTAAAAAAAAAAAACATTGTTCAGTTGTTTTTCAGTCATATCTGACTCTTCATGATCTCATTTGGAGTTTTCTCGGCAAGGATACTAGAATGATTTGTCTTTTCCTTCTCCCTCTTCTTATACATACATACAAAAGGGTTAAAATGACTTTTTAAGGTCACATGATTAATAAGTGTCTGAGGCTAGATTTGAACCCAAGTTTTCCTCACTCCAGAGCCATTGCTCTAGCCACTGTACTGTCTCAAATGTTCAAAAGGTAATTTCATTTCTCCTTCATTTGCTTATCATTATCCCAAACTGGACTACTCATTATTCCTACAACTCATCATTCCTTTTCTTGACTCAATGCATTTACACAAGTAACATTTCCATCATTAGTCCTAGACCCGGAATCCTTCTGACTGGCATTGCCTTTTATCAAGTTTCAGATTTGCCTTTGTCTCCTTTATAAAGCCATCCCTGATTATACCAACCACTACTTTCAGGTCACACTTTCCAAAACTCAGATGACCTTATGTTATCATTATCTACATAAAAGCTGTTCTTTCCTTAAAAAAATGTAAAAGTACTTAAGAACAGACATGCATTTTCCTTTTGTCCTCAGAATCTAAGAGCTTGGTTCAGACAGAATAGCCATTTAATAAATATTTGTTTAATTTAATTTAATTGTCTATTCCTAGCCACAATAAGAGACTTTATCTTGTGTTTGATCTCTGTAGAGCTGTAGGACCAGTATTCTTGGCAGCATCTTTTGTGAAATATATATGTGTTGATATTTTCAGATTCAAATGACTGCACATGATGTATTGAAACCACTGATGATTTAATGCAGTAAAAGAGCCAAATTTTGACAAGAACACTATACAATATGACTTGGCTTAACTAAAGACCGCAAAGACTGTGAAATTCCTAAATTTGTCTTCAAAGTGAAAAACACTAAAACTTAAACTGATATATAGAATAAAACAAGGGAAGGATGAAGAAGGCAGGGAAAATCCAGAAAGCCTTAGGATTTGCAATGTATGAAGTATCTTGATACATTCTCTGGCCTATCTCAGGTGGCCTCCTTTCTAGGAGAATCTTCCATAATGAAGCAGAATAAGCGTGTCAACCACAGTCTTTCTGGGATGACAACAGAGGGTTTCTGTCGGCATTTTAATAACATATCTAGTCAAAAATCTCCACCTCCCTAATACTGTTTACTAAGCTCAGTGTCAGATCAGAAGGCTTGAATTAATTTTCTTTTCTTTTCTTCTCTATTAGGATGATTTCTGAAGTAGATGCTTAATCTAGTTAATGAACCATCATTCAGCACTTAAATTTCTTTCTTTCTTTTTTTTTTTCCCCCCTGAGGCTGGGGTTAAGTGACTTGCCCAGGGTCACACAGCTAGGAAGTGTTAAGTGTCTGAGATCAGATTTGAACTCTGGTCCTCTGAATTCAGAGCTGATGCTCTATCCACTGCGCAATTGCAAGAATTTTGGGGCATTCTCCTTGGGAAAGTACTAGAAGGTCACAGAGTGAGTTAGTTGAATAATGCTGAAGGATGATGAATGAGAGGAAAAAATCTGATAAACTGATGCATGTGTTTTTGCATATGATTTTATTAAATTTTCAATTGATTTTAGGGCCTGCTTTAAATACTTTCAGAGGGACCTGAACATGTCCTTCTCCTTCTAAGCTCTCCTAACTCATAATTGTAAGAAGAGAACTAGAAAAGAGATTCCTCTGGATATCTTTTCTTCCCTTACTGCTAATTCTTGGAAGTGAAAGAAGAAGTGGAACAAGCCATTTGTAGCAACTTAGAGATATTTGCCTATCTTGGATCTTCATCCTTAACAAACTTTGAAGTAAATGAAATTCATTTTTGAGATGCCTTGTGATATGCCCTCCCAAGCCATTCTTCCACTTTCAGTATGTCCTGCTGAATGCATGTCCCCCTCCCTAATCATCCTTTCATGTAATCCTGAACACTTTCTAGGGAGGAAAGTGATTTGATAAACCAGTTCAAACTTAGGCATTAATGACAATGTGTTATTCTGCCCGAGAAAATTGCTTTTTAAAAGGCCTTCAGGGAGAGGGCAAATTTAACCCAAAGTGGTGAATCTCTTGCAATCATATTTCAGATGCCTGAGCTGAGTCTTTACAACAGGATTTGGAGCAGTGGAGACTAGCAGTAATATAGTAGCATTGTTACTCAGTCATTTCAGTGATGTCCAACTCTTTGTCATGCTATTTGAGATTTTCTTGGCAAAGACACTGGAGTGGTTTGCCAACTCCTTCTCCAGCTCATTTTACAGATGAGGAAACTGAGGTAAATGGGGTTAAGTGATTTGTTCAAGGTCACACAGCTAATAAACATCAACCATCAGATTTGAACTCATGAAGTCTTCCAGAGTCCAGGTCCATCATTGTTTCACCTAGCTACCCTTAATATATGAACTCTGGAGATATTTAAAAAGGGAGAGTAGGTACTATCTTCCCCTCAAAACACATTAGGCAACTACTTATGTCATTCCAGTAATAGGCTCCTTTGCCTTTGTAGAGTCTAACAACTAATTGAATTATTGATGGCCTTAAGGTTAGATCTGTTCAGTAATCAGTCAAATAGTCATTTAACAGCCTTCAATAAGATGAGCAATATGTGCAAAATAATAAATAAGGTCAGGTGAAAGATGAAAGGAAGTATGGTTCTTGGTTCTTGGCTTTGAGAAGCTTGAATAAATAGACCAGTCATTAATAAATATGTAAACATTTGAGTAACAGAAACAAAACCTATCTAGTTCCCTGAAGAGAAGAAATTTAAGGGATCCTGATTGTTGCCTTTAACTATTGAAAGGCTCTATGTAGAAGGATAATATTTATTCTATGTGGCTCCTGATGTCAGAACTAGGGCAGTGAATAAAAGCTATAGGGCAAGAGATTCTAGCTAAGTATAATGAACAGCTTTTTAACACTTAGAGCTGTCCATGATTAGTAGGATCTCTCTCAAAGTTTCAGATTCTCTGTAATAAAGACATTCAAGCATCAGCTGTGGGATTATCTATCAGATTCCTGTACCAAGCAAGAGATTGGATTTGAAAGTCAAGGTCCTTCCTAGCTCTTAAATGTCAACATATGCCATTTTCCAGAGATAAAGGCAAGTCCAGAGCAATGAGGGAAATATGAAAGCTTAAACACAAAGAACTAGATAGAGATGGATACATTAAGTGGATCTAAGCAGCATAGAGAAAAGTTTTCTGGTGAAAAAGGACAAAAGAAAGAGCACATTTCTGTGGTGCAAGGAAGAGGGATTAACAGTTAAAGAACTATGTGGAGACCAGTAACAAATGGTATGTTTGCTGCTTAACAACTAGACTCACCAGGATTTGAAGAGTCTCACTACCAAAATGCCGTTTTGTTTTTTTTAGCCATGGCAACCTGTGAACAGTATCTATAAGGGTATAGAGGCAGCATGAATAGAGAGATAGCAAGCCAGTTTTAACAATTCAAAAAATCTAGAGTCAAATTTTATCTTCAAAACCTGCAAGCTCCAGGATAGAAAAGTCATTTAATCTCTTTATACGCCAGACAATTGTCCAGAGTTGTAAAGTTATTGCTAATCCATATATAGAGATTTTCTATGGCCAGAATTCTTGACAAAAATGAAATCTCCATTCTAGGACAAAACATTCTAGGACAAAAAAAAAACTAGATTCTGGTAATGGAGACACACATAAGTCAATGACAAAAAATTATACTTTTATACAGTGCTTTAAAGTTTACTAGATATTTTTTCTAAGGCTGGCCCCACATAGAAATAAATATAAGTATTATTATTCACATTTTATAATATGTAGAAGAAAATATGCTCTGAGAGGCTGGGTAACTAGAAAAATACAGGGTTAGAATGCAAACCTGAGTCTTCTGGCTTCAACTATAACATTTCTTGTACTTTACTACATTGCCTTTTGGATTCTTGAAGTGCTGTAATTAAACTGGGAAGAGCTGGCATGCCTAAACCAATAGGAGGTACAATAAGGTGGTTATAACTGGTTTGATATAGGAGATACACAGTGAAATAGTTTCAGTGAGATATCTCAGAGTAAATAAGCAATGCAGGTTAAAAATTTAATATACAGTCAATATTAGGCATTCACTTTATGACAACTATCATGTAATAATTTTTAGATGACTCTTGCTTTCAGTTCTTCCAACATGAAAAACTAAACCCTTTTAGTCTTCCTTCAATATTTCAATAGTTCATGGAATGCATGACCTTATTGATGAACTGGGTTCCTTGATGAAGACCTTACTCCATCTTCATTCTCGGTGAATCTAAGGATCTTCCACAAATGAGACATCCTCCATGCTCTGAAACCTTCCTCTAGGGTTTTTTTTTTTCATTTCATGGGAACTGGTAGAGTATTCAGGCTGTCCATTTCATATCCCTTGTCCTTATTACAAGATCACTAGGCCCTTTCCATTTTAAACCATACACTTTCTTGATAATTTTTTACAACTTTTAAGGTATATTTTCCTTGGAAATATGCTTCAACCTGTTCATATCCACAATGTGTCTCTTCATTTTGGATGACCCAAATTTAGAATGCTTTTAGACCATACTGTTTCAAAATTCTCAACTCTACAACAGTGCTAGGAGAACATTTATATTAAGATGTATCTTTGCATTGTTGGATAGCTAGAGATCATTCAAAACACTTTAAAAGGTATCATTTGCAATTCAATCTACTCTTTTCCTTTTGTTCAATTCTAGGCCCAACTTGTTCATGTATAGTTATTGTTCCCCAAAAATGCTCTATCCAAATACTGTCCAAGACTATCTATCCAACTGTATGTCATAGTTGAGACAACAGATATTTTCCATCCTTTTAGATTTGCTTTGTGGATTGTTAGTCTGATCTCATCTGAATAATCATGTATCTCAATGAAGAAGTACTATGACATTTTAGGACTCAATTCAATTAGTGGGAAGTCAGCAGTATAAAATGGGAAATATGTTGAATTTGATGTCTAACTTAGATTTAAAGCCTGGCTCTGCCACATAATGTGTTATGTTGGAAAAGTAATTTAACCTCTCTAGGCTCAGCATCTTTCTCTCCAGAGTGAGTTGACTAGATGAACTTTAAGGTCCCTTCTATTGCTAAATAAAGAATTCTAAAGATATTCCTGCTCAAAATATCATCTGCAAATAGACATATCTGGAGAACTTCTCTATTTATAGGAGATCTCATTTTTATTTAGGCCTCAGGTAAGAATGAGCAACACCTTTGGCAAGCAACATCTTCTAGTTCTATTCCATGATGAACATGGTTAATAATCTAACAGTTGTTGATCAGAGTTATCTCCATGGTTTTATTTACAAAGTATGTTGTAGAATTTTAGCATACATGTGAGAGTCTCCATGTTAAAGAAGAGCCTTTATGAAATGAAGTTTTCTGATTTCCCAAAATCTCCTCTAGTGGTACAGTCCCTTTGCCACAATGAAAAATGTGGTCTATCTGGCAAGCCACATCTTCATGAAGTCACAAGCATGTTTATATAACTTAGTCAAAAGAACTTGAAAATATAAATTTGCAGCTCTTCAGACATAATGGAGCTTTTGAAAGACAATCTATATCCTGTCAGTGAGATATGCTATTCCCTTAATCACTAGTTCCAAATATCCTGAGATCCAGTTATTGTTGGCAATGAGGTTCTCCAATGCTGAATGAAGACAGCTTTATTTCCCTGTGCTCAGTTTGGTGTGGAGTGCTTGCTGAGAGAGGCAAAAAGTGGGAAATAATATGGCAACCCAACAGAGAAATCTTACAATTATGAAGAAAGCTCCACCCTTGCTAGAAGGTTCTCAATTGACTTCATTTGCACATTATAAAAATGAAAAGGAAAAAAAAAGATATATTTCCTGACTTCTACTTTGGGTTTTTTTTTTTAAACAGTTACCCCATCACTGTGTTGGAGATGAATCAATATAGTTCATATATTCATCAACTACTTTCAAAACATGAAATATAAAATGTTTCCATGATAGTTACATAGTTTGGATACAGTTCATCATGGTCTATATACTATACTTGACTTTGTTGGAGGAGAACATGGGTTTCAGACATTCTTCAAGGCAGGGTTAAAAACATCTGCAGTTTAGAAATCAGCAGAGTTCCCCGGGGGAGAGTGTTAAATCCAGAGTGTGCTGATCTGTTTCCTGTCTTTGTTATGATTTCTTCACTGTAACTGAATATCCCTCTGAGCTGCAGTGAATGAGTTGCCCTCGCGCAGCTGTGTCAGCAGGCCAAGGACTGTTGGCTTAGCGGACTCCTTTCACGTTTACACAGCTAGCTTCCATAATCCCAGAGTCAGTCCTATTCATTTACAGGTTAAGCTGCTCCTTGTCTTAAGATCGATGGACTTTGTTATACACTCTATTTGGTGGTTCCATGCTGAGGAAATATAATCTAATTAAAAGTAATTAGGAGTGGGAGTTAAGACTGGAAAGCAATTACTTGGCCTTCTTGAGTACTACCTAAAAACACACACACACACAACTAAAAACTCCCAAGAACACGAATATATTCCTTACTTAGCTCTTAAAAAAAAATGGTCAGGAAAAAATATGTGGAAAAGAAGTACTACAATTAAGAATCTGAAAGGATTTCCTGGTTAATCCTTGGAATTGTAAGAGGGCTAAACATTCTACAGAATAAATTAATGAATGGAATCTTGGGGATTGGGGTTTTATAGCCATTGGAAATCTTATCTACCTAATGCATTTTTATATTTACTTTCTGGAAAATTGTCTGACAATGCCTTTTGATATTAGAGCCTTTAAGGTCCACATCAACTCTAAATATAGAATCTCATGGTCCTATGACCATTTTTTTTTCCATGTGTAATCTATCTAGTCTCAAAATGGTATACTGCCAGGAATTGACCACTACCAACAATCCACAACCCAGCTGGAACACTTATGCTCATTTTTTAAATGAGTCATTTAGGGACCTTGAAGATTACATATTCCATTCTTAAAACAAAGGATCAGCTGCCAACAGGTTTCCAGTAAGTTAGAAGTTAGAAGAGTATTTAATCCAAAGTGGGTTTAGTGACCTTTTTGAACTGAAAATTGGGACTGGTTCCAGTCAGTGATGTGTGTGGAATAGATCATGAGTAATGAGAGAGAGAGAGACAGAGAGAGAGACAGAGAGACAGAAACAGAGAGAGAGAGAGACAGAGAGAGACAGACAGAGACAGAGAGAGAGACACAGAGAGAGAGAGAGAGAGAGAGAGAGAGAGAGAGAGAGAGAGAGAGACAGAGAGAGACAGAGAGAGAGACAGAGAGAGAGACAGAGAGAGAGAGAGAGACAGAGAGAGAGAGAGAGAGAGACTGAGAGAGAGAGACAGAGAGAGAGAGAGAGAGAGAGAGAGAGAGAGAGAGAGAGAGAGAGAGAGAGAGAGAGAGAGAGAGAAAAGAAAAAAAAAGATCAATCCATTTTTTTTCCAACTTCAGGGAAGGAGATGGGGTAGAGGTTAGAGGTAGAGGGGAGGAAAGCCAAGTCAGTTTAGCATTTCTTCAGAGATTTTATCTGAGTGGTTTTCCTTATTGTGGTTAACATTCAGCTGTGGAAGTCCAACATTTGAGCATAAATTTTGCACATCACACTATTGAACCAGAATCTCTTGATTCATTCTTCCTAATGAAGGCGAGAGAACACAGAATTGCAAGATGAATATTGATGTTCTCAGCCATGATCCTTAGCTCTGAAGCCATGTACAATGATCATTATTGGTATAATAGGATCTCAAAATGATTTTAGAGCCATAATGATTCTCTGATTCTACATAACTCTAGTGGATCAAATGGTTTTCAAGGATAATAACAACAATAATAGCTAACATTTACATAACAGTTGCCATGCGCCAGGCACAGTGCTAAATAAGTTATTTAAAATTATTACCTCATTTGATCTTCACATCAAACCTGGGAGGTAAGAGGTACCAGGCCCACAGACACTAGGGGTGAGAGGAAATGTATGTGTCAGATTATTTATCTAAATCTTATGTCTAAATTCCATTTCACAGTAGTAATGGCATGTACACATCATTCATCCAGCAGCAGCAAGCCTCATAATACCATAGAAGATTCCACATACTGTTTACCCTATTAGATGCACTTTTCTTAAGTAAGTCATTTAAAATATTTTGCACTAATTTTGTATCATTTTAAAAATTCCAGTGTCTTTCATCCAGCTACAGCATAGTCAGAACATATGAAACAATAACTTTTATCACAGTCTTGTCTAATCTTTCATTGGAAAAAGTATTCTGTGGGAAAAATATTTGGGCTCGTATTCCACCTGTCACTGTCATCTTGGTCATTTAACTTTTAGGATCTTAGTTTTCTCATCTATAAGATTCAGTCTGGCCTAAATGTGCACCAGTCCTTAATCTATGAACCTTAGATCACCATTAAGAGAAGCACATTATCCATAATAATAAAAGGACTTTATTGGGAAAGATTTAATGACATATCACTGATCTTCCAAGTACTCTGCGACCTTCTATATCCATTCTATATTCGACTTCACAGATGCATAAAGGTAGAAGAGAAAACAAGGGAATAAGCATTGATAAATCACCAGATATGTGCCAAATATTGTGCTACACATTAAAAAAAATAAATATTATGTCATTTGATCCTCATAACATCTCTAGAAGATAGATGCTATTATTATCTCCATTTTACAGTGGAGAAAACTGAGGTAAACAGAGATTAAATGTCTGCTCAGGATAAGTGTCTAAACTCTAAGGCACTTAAATCATCATTGTGTCTCACAGTAGCTTTTTCCTGATCAGCCTCACTTGACGGATGCTTCCTTAGCTTGATGTCTACTTAGCAATTCAAAGCTTATATCTTGCACTAGATTTGTTTAAGTTGTAGATATGGCTTTATATTGCTTTTCTAGTTTTTCATGCATGCATGTTTTCTTCCTGAGTTTATTGCATATTCTTAATTAACAGGAACTCTGCCAATTCCTTCTTCTGTGTCGTCTCTCTTTAGGGTCCTTCACACAGTAGGTACAAAAGGCATCACTGTTGAAAGAACCAGAAAATTATGAAGAGGAAGTCTGGCTTTGGGGAGATGACTTCAGCAGCATTCTGTCTTTATTATTTTAATAATATTTTAATATTATTAATATTTAATATTTATTTTTAATAATATTTTAATAGTTACTAATTCAATGAGAATTTTAGAGTTTATGTTCATTTCTGTGTTTTAGATTTAAAGTGTCTCTAGCTCCTTGTACTCACTGTGTGATTTTTAAGATTAGTAACAAGACTTTCTTTAAATTATAGAAGAAATTATTTTTTATCAAAGGCATAAAATGACTAGTTCCCAATTTTTCCATTATTTTTTTCATGGTTGAATAAAGGTAAAAGAGCCCATTCCTAAAGAATGAAATTCATATTTTTAAGACTTAAAAAACAAATAACCTATGATAGCCATGGCCCCACTATCCAACCACAAGTACTTTTTCCTTCCATTTTTTACCTTTCTTTTCTCTTCCATTTCCTTAATTCCTCCTCTTTTTTTCCCATTGATATTTTCTCAAATTGTCATAGTCTTTACCAAGTTCTAGTGCTCCCAAAGTGAACCATCAGAGGCAAATGTGGTTAATGTTCAGGTAATAACTGAGAAAAGGGTTGTCATGAATACAGGTTCAAATCCTAGGACATCCCTCCCTTTGTTGATATCCCAGTGGAAATTCATCTCAGTAATAATATGGCAGTAATTAAGAATTCTTACTTGCTGAATTCACTGTCACCTTTAAGTAGGGGAAGTTGGGTTGATGTGGAGGAAGCAGAAAAATAAACTACCATGCCCTAGAGACCTCTCTTTGTTATTTAGAAATTCAACTATGTATTAGAAGATGGATTTGGCACTTCTAATAAAAATGACTCTAGTTTCCTGCTGGTTTTTAGGATGATGTCTTTTGGTTACATTCTTTCAACTTGTAGAATATTAATTTAGTATTCTCTTGGGTAAGGGCTTCTAGCTGTGTTGCATCTGTAAGAGCACTGGTTCAAGGAGGCCAGACAATGAATGGCACATACCTCACAGCCTTCTCTTTACCAGCATTCTGCATTTCAATTGCTTCTCATGACAGAAGATAGAGGTTTTATGATGTTTAGAGAGGACAAAGCAGGCCAAAAAGACATTGGCAGACATTTTTTAAAAGCTGAAATATGAAGGACAATGCTTAAAGACTTATTTACTTTTTTTCCATCTCATTTTTTGTTTGGAAGTTTTGTTCAGGGCAACTAAAATTGTAGTTCTCCATTGTTGCACTTCTCTAGGACCCTGTTGAAGGCAAAGTCCAGAAGCACTGAACTATGGCAATGATAAGAACTATTTAAAAATAAATAATGTTGTTGAGTTTCTTAGATAAGGAAGTCAAATTGTTTTAAAATCAAAATACAAGGAAAAGAAAGATTTACTTTGTTAATAGCAAGGAGAATAAAATAAAATGAACTACATATATGATTTACAGACAGCTTCAAAATAAGGTAAATTTGAAAATGGCACCCCTTACATTTGGAGATTGCATGGGGTTTAAGTGTCAATGAAAAGCTAAACCTTGTCTGTATCAGTTTTTTATAAGTCAGTTTTTTACTTTAACATTTTAACAAACCTGTCATTTCATTGCTGTTTGCCCCTTCTTCCAAGGAAAAAAATTGTGACCCCTTCTGATTCTGTAAAATTTTTGTTCATGTCTTTTCAAAATTCCTTTATACAGGAGCCACTCAACATAGTGGAGGTTTTCCTTTAGTTCCCTTATTCTCTCTGAAGTATCAAGATAGCATTCAGAAGGGTCTAGCCCATCTATTATCTCTCCTTTTTGCCCCATGATTATTGTACCTGCTTTTCAAATCATATTTTCCCTTGATATTGTCTACATACTTTTTTTACATTTCTTCTTCAAAAGTAATATTTTATAATATACTTCCAACTATTGATATCATGCTCTTTAGACTTTTCTTTGTTTCTTTTTTTTCTTAAAATAAGTTTTTGTCAATGTCTTTTGTTTTTTATATTACCACAGTGCCCCTCAGTATCTTTCCCCTTCCTCCTCCCAGAGAATTATTCTATATTACAAATGGTATTTTTAAGATAAAAAAAAGAGGGAAAAAATCAACAGAAACAGCATATCACAAGAATCTGAATTGTGTAATGTGTAAGATTTATGGGTCTCTTGCCTTTGCAAAGGGGTGGTAGAATGGGAGGACCTTCCCATATCTCTTCTTTCAAGCCATGCTTATTTTCTCTAATTTTGCAACATTCATTGTAAACTTTTTTGTGATTTTTCTTTCCATTTACATATCAGTTCATGTAGATCTTTCTCTGTATTCATCTAATTTGTCCTTTCTAACAACATTCCTATTTCATTATATTCTTGTATCATAATTTGTTTAGTCATTCTCTAATTAATGGACATTATTTTATTTCCAATTCTTCACTTTCACACCAAAAAAAAAAATAGCTGCTATTTTTAGTTTAGTATTTATGGAGACTTTCTTCTAATCAATGGATTTCTGTCTAATATGTATTTGGCAGTTCAGTGACAAATCTGAGTAAAAGCAATATTAAAGTAATGAACATGTGATGATAGGCATTTGGACAACTACTGCTTTTCCCACTTCCCATTGTTGAGAGAATCCAAGAATACTTATGCAGAGCAAGAGTTTCTGGATTAGTAACCACGCAGGATGGAGAAAAGCTGACGAGACTAAGTAAAAGAAGGGTACATATCCAATTCACACTGCCAGAACCATTTTGACAATGTCCAAGAGGTAGGCCAGTCATGGAATAGTGTTTGGAAACTGTGTCTGACTCCTGATGCCATGCCAAGAAACATGGTCTTGTTGTAAAGGAACTATTATTGCCAAACTACTGGAGCCAAGCAGTCCCACCACAAGCCAAAGGGAAGCTTGAAACAGATGGCATTGCTACTCTAGGCTTGAAATCCATGACTTGACTATCAATCCAATGACTTCCCTAAGTGGTTTTGAGAGTTTGTGGGGACTTTGAGCCAAACCTCTGGGGAAAGTTCATTGAAAAGAGTTCTCCTAATGTCTTTGCTTCAGGCCTAAGCCTTCTGTGTTCCTGACTATTCAAAATAAACTTGACCTTTGTTTAATGCCTTTGTTAGCTTGCATGCTTAACCAGAGAAGATGAGGAGTCTCTGAAAAACATAAGCCAAATTATTGTGTTCCATCAAGATCATTACTAGAAAGAGGACTCTGAAAATCAATTTAGTCTGTCAGAGATAAAGGTCTAATACTTCTGCCATCATCTTCATCTTGCTGTCCTCCACCACATTCTACTATGGTAACCTTGGACACTGCCCTGAGATCCCCTAACTCTACTAAGTGAGCTTCTACCTTATCTTGCCCACAATCAAACTTCTATGCCACTTCCCAGTCATTTATATACCATACCTATGTGCCTATATCCCACCCTTTTCTATTTTCCCTTATATATTTTTCTCTCTCTCCCCTCTCCTCCATTAAAATGCTTATTAAAGGTAAGACTTATTTTGCTTTTTTTGGTTTGTATCTCTGATATTTAGCTTGGTCGTTGATTCCATAATAAGTGTTTGATAAACTTTGTCTATTGCTTCTGAGTCCATTTAAGAACTGTGATTCAAATAATTGGTGCCATTAAGTGGTACAGTGGAAAGAATGCCAGATTAGTAGTCAAGAAGATCCTACTAGAAATATGACAGCAGATATTTACTAGCTATGTGATGACAAAATAGAGTAAAGACTCTTGACAAAATGGAGTTGTTTTGGTGTGGGAATCAAAAGAACCAATTAGGTTCTACTTTAGGAAAACTGACTTCAGCTTGTGGTGCCCCATATATTATCCTCCATCTTGTTTTTATGTAAATCAAACAAGGGGGAATTATAAACTATCTATAAATGCAGATGGATATAATTAATTAACATCACTCAATATTGAGAAAATAAAGACCTTGAAACCCCTTCCCACTCCCAACTCAACCAAAATACTATCTTTCCCCTTATCAACTGGGAAAGCCCCTAATCTTTCCTCCAACTAGAATCAGATTATCTAATTTTGTGTATTGGTTTGTATCCTATTAATTGTTTTCTTGTAATTAATTGGTCTTATTTGATTAATTGTTTTTCATACATAAAAATCTGTCTCACTCTAGGCTTAGGGTCTTCAGACTTATTAGGGAGTCCATTGATCTGTTTATTATGCCTTTTTTGCTAATAAATTGTAGAGCTTACATATATACAAATAATTGTATATATTTCCCCAGTTATTATTAATTATCCACCATAGTGATTCTGGCAAGTTATTTAACCTCTATTTACCTCAATTTTCTCATCTATAAAATGGGGATCATAATAGCACCTTTCTCCCAGAGTTGGGAGGATCAAATAAGATGATATCTGTAAATTGCTCATAGTGTCCACCACACAGTGAGTACTAGATAAATGTTAGCTATTATTATTATTATCATCATAATTATCATTAAAATACATAGCTGATTCTGTCCCAAGATGTTCATTATAGCTATCGTTGTCTTTCTTGAAATATATATGCTTTGGAAAGCCAGTATGTTTATATTATACTAAGTCAAGACTATATTTTCACAAAGTGCTTGTCAAATGCTATCATTCTACAATAGAAATTCTGCCAGCACAAATATTAGGAGGATCAGGCTCTTAGTGCACATCCGAATTTATTTGTGAAAGGAAGTTCTGTTTTATTTCTACAATCCCAGATTCTCAACATCACATTGGAAGTTCTCCTGTGTTTATCCCATGATAATTAAAATGTGTTTGAAAGAATATTATGACCAAAAGAGATATATCTTCAAGAGACACTCAAAGACAGTGATATAGAAGAGCTTCAGAAAGAAACAACCCATTTGTTGATTACCACTTGTATAATGGAAAAGAAATGGAAGGTGTCCCTCCACACCCCATAAGTTTCAATGTTTCTGGATTTTGCACAGCCATCTTTTCTGATAACTTGCTTTAAAAGAGTTTGCTCTTTCAAAAATATAGGTTTTATTAGAGCAATAAATTTAAAGTCAAGAATATCTGGGTTAAGATATTTACTAGCTGTGGGACTCTGTTGGACTTAATTAACCTCTATCTGTCTCAATTTTTTCATCTGTAAAGTAGGAATAGTAATTGCATCTACTTTCACAAGATATTTGGGAGGATCAAATGAAATAATAAAATAAAAGTCCTTTGCAAACTATAAAGCTTTATATAAATGTTGGTTACTAAAAAGAAATTTTTTAACTAATTTGAAAGAAGATACAAAAAGTCTTATCAAAATAAATCCCTCATTGACTATATTTAATAGCTATTGCAGGCATTTTCATATATAAGAACATTTTGAGTGTCTGTCAACATTTCTTTTTTGTCACTCACTAAGCATTTACTAAGTTCTTACTGTGTGCCAGATTCTGTACTGCTAACCACTGGGGAGTCAACAAAAAGGCAAAAAACAGTCTCTGGGGAACAGCTAGATGGTATGGTAGATAGAACATCAACTCTGGAATCAGGAGGACCTGAGTTCAAATAAAACTTCAGAAACTTGACAAATACTAGCTGTAACCCTGGGCAAGTCACTTAATCCAATTTAATTGCCTTGCAAAAAAAAAAACCCAGACAAATAGACAACAACAAGAAGAACATAACAGTTTTTGCTCTCAAGGAACATTGGGGGGACAACATGAAAACAACTACATACATGCAAGATATATACATAATAAGATAGAAGATACTTTCAGAGAGAGAGAGAGAGTAGTATGGAGAGAGGCAAGTGAAAGAATGGAACAACTTGGAAACACTTCTAGAAAGTAAGATTTAAACTGAGCCTTGACACAATCCAGGGAAACTGAGAGGCCCTGCAAAAGGGGGCACCATTTCAGGAAGGGGCATAGCCACTTACAAAGGCAGAGAATAGGGAAATGGAGCATCTTATGTCATCAACAGGAAGAAGGTAAGGATTTCTGGGTTGTAAAAGTAGAGGGAAGTAAGGTGTGAGAAGGGTGAAAAGATAGGAAGAGGAAGATTGTGAAAGGCTTTAAATGTCAAAGAGAGCCTCTTGTATTTGGTCTTGGAATAAATAAGTAGCCATTAGATTTTATTGAGTGGAGGTAGAGTATGTGTGTAGGGGGCAGGGTATGCTTTTGGAGCATCACTCTAGCAACTGGATGCAAGAGTAAAGAGAGACATGAGACAGGGCAGACCAATCAAAAGACTATTGAAATAGTCCAGGAATAAAGTGATGAGGGCCTAAACCTGTTTGGCAGCCATTTAAATGGAAAAAAGAGATGTGAAGGTAGAAAGAATACTTGGAAAATCACTGGCTTAATAGTATAGGTACTAGGGAAGAGTCTCAGATAATGCTAACATTTGCAAACCTGGAAGACTAGGAGAATAGTGGGACCTTGAAAGTGATAGGGAAGTTTGGAAAGGAGTATTTGAAGAAATAGACAATGGTTAATGTGCTGAAGGTCTTGAGTTTAAGGAGACTATCTTGTTTGAGCTGTCCAAATGCTTTCACAAATAAATCAGAATATGCACAAAGGAATTGCTCCTCCAATTTTCCTGTTACAGTGATAAATTGTAGTCAGATTGTGAAAGGCTTTAAATGTCAAAACAAGAATTTTATCTTATCACAGAGGTGATGGAGAGCCACTAAGCTTCATAAGGATAGGAAAAAGATGATCAGATGTGTACTTTAGCAGAATCTCTTTAACAACTATATAGATAATGTATTGGAATGGGAAGAGAAAAGATACAGGGAAACTAGTTAAGAGACCATTATAATAGTTCAGGTAAGAAATGTTGAGGGACTGAACTAGAATAGTAATAGTTTCAATAGGGAAAAAGAAATGGATGTGGGAAATGTTTAATTAACAAGATTTTGAGGATGACTCAATTGTGAAATTGGGTGTTTGGAAGCATTTTGCTATCCCCAACAGAAACGGGGAAGTTTGGAAGAGGGATGGATTTAGGGGAAGAGACAATGATTTCAGTTTTTAGCATGTTAAGCCAGCTGGGCCATTTGAATGGTGAAGAAACATCTAGCAGGCAGATGGAGATAACTATCCTGAAGCTCAGGAAAGAGATGAAGGCTGGATATGTCAATTTGGTAGTAATCCACATAAGATGATAACTGAATCCACAAGAACTGATAAAGTCCTCATGAGAATAAATGGAGAAAAGAAGAGGAGGTGGGGGCTTGTAGGCCAGAGTCTTAGAGTACCTCCATGCAGTGAAGTAGGATATGGATGATGACCCAATCTTGCACAGAGGAATAGGAAGAAACAGTTTTATGGGACAGGAAGAGAACCACAACAGAAAAGTGTCAAAAAAAAAAAACCTAGCAAAGAAATATCCAGAGAGAGAGGGTGGTCAGTATTCAAATGCTACTAAGAGGACAGGAATGATGACTGACAAAAGTGTATTGAATTTAGTAATAAGGAGGTCATTAGTTACCTCGGAGAGAACATCTTACACGCAAATGGTACAAATTGGAAGCCCAATTATGATGGGTTGAGGAATGAGTGAAAGATAACACAGTAGAGGCAATGAGCTTAGATAATTTTTTTTTCCTAGAATTTGGGCTGTGAAAGGGAAAAGAAAAATAAGATGATAACTCCAGGGGATAATTTTATAGTAATACATTCCCAACTTCATGTTTTAGTTCTTTATTAACTGGAAAGATAAACTAAATTAAATATTCAGTTTAATTTACAAAGTTCATTTTGGATTCAATTTTATTTGTATATGCATAATATTGTTTCTCTATTTACATTTCTGTGTAAGGTTGTGGGTTTGCTTTTTTCCATATGAAGAGATTCCTGATCTGTATGACTTTTACTCTAAATGAAAATGAGAATTAAATGTATATTTCCAAGAAATGACATTTCTACTTTTCTCTTTATTATGAAACACTGACTAAATGAAAACTATGTCACTCTATGGCACTAAACATATTATGATACTGCTCATCATTGGACACAGACCAAGCTTCAGTATTCTTAATAGCAGCAAATGTTGCTGTTTTTACAAAACATTGTGACTTTTTTTTGATTAACTCCCACAGTGCTTGTTGGCATTATTCTACTCCCTAGTGCATAATAAACATTCTTGCCTATTTATCAACTGCATTGCTTTTAATATATTTTAAATTTTTGAAAATGAATTATTCCTTACATAACAAAAAAATAAACAATATGCTTATATATGTTTTATACACACTCACATATATGTGTGTGTGAATATATATATATATATATTACATGCTCCAGCCCTATATGAATAAGTAGGTACAACTATTGGCCTAAAAATCTGTGACCCAATTATCAGAAGGAAAAAAACATTTATACAAAATATATTTACATACACAAACATATGTATACATATGTTCCTATCCCCCAATATTTTCCAATATATGTGAAATTCCTTCATTCTAGGAGGATAGAATAAGACAAATCTAAATTCACCTCACTGTTCAGAAAGATGCACATGCTACATCTGATTGGTTCTAGGTTCAGCGATTCCATATAGGTTGTAGAAAGATTTCAATAAATTTAATAAAGCACCACCTACAATTTGGCATTTGGTCTATTTTCTCCTTGGTAACTGGGTTGCAGATCTATGAGCCTCGAAAATTTGCAGTATGATATACTATTAAAAATATTCCATTACAAGGTAAAACATTAGAGTTCTGAGTATTGGTTTTGCCTTTGGTTAATTATGTCATCTTGGATAGCTCTCTTCCTTTCTTTAGACCTCAGTTTTCCCTTATAAAAATGAAGGAGTTGAACCAGATGATCTTTAAGGTCCTTTCCCACTTTAACATTTATTCCATGAAAATTTTTCATTCCCCCAAAATTTAGGGCCTTCTTTGTAGAGGACAGAATTGCCATCTAAAAATGTCACAAGATTAAATTAAATTAAATCCTATTTCAAGAACCAAAATGCACCAATAATCACCAAGAAATGTCTATAGGAGAAATCAAGCAATATTTTTTACATCTACTGACACTGGAAATTGTCTTCCTTTTGTGTCTTTAAATCTATAAAAATTCACTGAAGCACCAACAATATTTGTTTAAGTTCAATAACAATGAAACTGAATCCTTTTGAGCCAGGTGCACCATGATAGATTACTAATTCACCCACATCAAACTTTTAAGAGAATCTTGCACATTCTTATAGGTTTTGTAAAAATATAATACCCCAACACTTTTTAAAGGCTTTAAAACAATGCATGAAACCCATGTGTATACTTTCTTGCCTGCAGTGTGTAGGAAGGTAGGAGTACAGTGTTTCTACTTCTAGTTTAGCCATTTACTATGATCTTGGACCAATCAAATATTTGCAAATCCCCTTTTTAAACTTGGTACCCAAGTGCATATCTGTCTTATGCAGATGTTAGGAGTGCAAAAGGAACAATATAGTCGATTTTATGGTAAGAATCTTATAGAGGAAAATTGGAAGTAGAACATAGGTCAAAATTGTTAAAAAAAAAAAAAAATGCTTGAATTCATTATACAGAAGAAGTAGTTTATGAAGCTATTTCAATTGTTTCCTTATTTGGGAGGAGTATTTACTGGGAAAAACATCTAAGAAACATATGTAGACAGATTGCCAATAAGACTAGAAGCTTTTGGTTAAAGGATTCATTTACCATTAAAAGACTCTGCAGGTTCTCCATGGCCACCGGAAGAAATGGTATGCTGACCCCACTCAGCAGTCTCAGAGCTTGACATTCCCTAATGACTACAGGATCCCAGGGGCTTCACATCTGTCATTTATTCCACTCAGCAGGTTCCTTTGATGACCCAAGTCACATATGTTCATTTTTAAGGGACAAATTTCCAGAACCTGTAGAGAATAAATATTATAATTCTGTTTCTCCAAAGGAAAGCATGAAGAAATCTTTGAAAAAGTGACTATGCAAGTTCACATAGCATTCTTAGTGTTCATAATCTTTCTTGGGAATAATAATACATTTTCTCTATGTTACATTCATAGTTCTGATGGAAAAATTGGTTATTGAACAAAATTTTCTAGTTATATACTTTGATTTCAGATAGATAGATATATGAAGTTTGAAACTAGTAATTAAAAGAAAATCATAAAATAATTATCAAATTTAGATGACACCTCAAAATTATTTTATCCAGTCCCTTAGATTTCATTAATTTTGCCAAAGTTTTTATCTTTGAAATCTACCAAGACACAAATTCCCTAACCTCCTTAAACAACCTGTTGAAGTACTTAACAATCCTTCCTGTCAGGAAGTTCTTTCTTCTATCTAGCTTGAACATTTTCTGATACAATTTAAGCCTCATCTTGTTCTGATATTTTTCAGATTAGGTTAACTATAATAAAATCATAGAGGATGCACCTGGATTTTCCAATTTAAAAGTTCTATCTGAAGTCAAAAAAAAAAAAAGGGAAAACATCAAAGGTATTAAATCCTAAGCAGTCTTCTCTGTCACTATTGAATTAGAAAGTATAGATTTTATGGAAATAGAATTACCACTCATTTCATCTTTTACAGTAGTTAATGAAACAAGTAAACTTTAACTTTCCCAAGATGCCTCACAACCTGATAATGACTTAGACACATACTGGGAGGATTTAATTCCATAGATCTGATTGTGTGGTCAAATTATGTTCTATAATAGAACTGGAAACCCTTCACAAAGTAAGCTTAGCAATTTCCCAAAATGCTTGGGATTTTAGGTAGAATTTACAAAAATGGAAAACCACAAGTCCCTCTTCTCATATCATTGGAACCTATTAAGGCATAAAGTTCTCTTGTCCTCTTCTTATTCTTGGAAAAGTGGCTGCTACTCCAAATAGAACTTGGAAGGTAATATCAGAGTAAGCATCTTACTTAGTACCAGGAAAAGGTATCTAGGTGAGTCAGCAATGTTATCCTAGAGATTGTGGTCAGATAAAGAACAAAGAGAGAGACCACATGTGTGGATGTGTCATCAGCAGGGTTGGAGACATCTTAATAGAATGGAGGATGAGTGATTCTGTACCATAGTGATTCCATCCCATGAATATCTGTTGCTGTTTTGTGTCATTCAGCTTCCATTCCCCATGAGTTAATATAGTTTTTCAACAACGTGAGGTCAGCAAGTCAACTTAATATTTTAGGACAATGAAAAGAGTCAAAAATATTATCTTTAACAAGCACATTAGATAATGACATATCTATTTTTGCAGACTCCTTACTAAAACATTAGAGGGCATTAAAATATCATTGGGACATAATACATAAAGCAAAATGCAATCTCACAATATATAGTAGAACATGCCTAATGTAGGCTAAGCAGAGGAAAGACCAGTTTGGATTTGGTTTTTTTAAGCATTAATTATAAAAAATTTTAAAGTAATGCCTCTCAAGTAAGAATAATTATCAATGCTCAGTCATCCATAAGTTCTACTGAACCTGCTTTAATAAATGAGTAAAATTATATAATTGGAAAATTAACTATTTATGAAAATAATATAACTAAAGTTTTAGAAGGGTCTGAAAACAATTTATTTTCATGATCAGGCAAAAATTACTCTCAGAATCTTGTTTTCCTAGTGATTTGTTAGGCAAACATGTCTTTAAGGATAGCACCAAGACAAATTTTAGCCAAATTTGTGAACTGATGATGATGAATGTTGAATTGGTATTGTCCAAATTGATGAGGATTTTCTAGTGTGACGTAGGCAAATTTTGCGAGTGAGAAAGATCAAGAATAAAAATCAGAAGGATAAGGAAATAATGTTTTTACCACAGTCTTCTGAAATTCACATGAAATGGAATTTGCTGAGACATGGGTTTTGCCACATTGAAAGAACAAGCGCATGTTTTTACACTTCTGGCACTGATTTCATTCTGTTCTCTGCATGAACATTATTACACTGGTCAGCTTTGATGACTTTATTATATGTGCAGTCCAGAATGCCAAGTTTCATGTGGGAAAGCCATTTTCAATAGAAGTAAATGAACTGTGAGAGCTGCAGGAAAGGAAGAAAGCAATAAGGGAGACTGGACTCCATTTAGAAATAATGTATATGAAAAGGATCTCCATTGGTATATTTTCAACTGACAAATAGGCAAAAAAATGAGGGGTGAAATCTTTGTCCTGGATGTGGGGAAGTCCTGAATATGTGATCTTCCTGACTGTTAAATATTGTTCTATGATCCATCTCTTCCAGGTACCCAATCCTAGAGTTCTGGGGTATACTGGAATGACATCAAGATGTACTTTCTGACTTAACTATAAATTTCTTTATTTAAAGATATCTGAAAAAATAATGGATTTGGTATATTTTTTTATAGTCTGTATGTTTTTATCACTGGAATTCCTTGGATTTTTTTTTCATTTTACCAAAAAGAATTTTTTTTCACCTTTTTCTATACCCTGCTAGAAAAAAAAGAGATATTCTTTTATAAAAGCTGAGCATATAAAAATGTAATCAGTTTTTTTTAATTTCTCAGAAAGAAATTATCCTCCTAAAAACTGCTACATGGAATTTACTGTTTAAATATTTAAAATGAACTTTTTTTCTTAAATTATTATATTAAATAACTTTAACAAGAAGTTAAATTCTTTAAAAAGCAACTTATAGATCTATCAATATTTTCATTGTTCATAGGCTTCTTCCTGTCTCTGTCTTCATCTGTCAATAAAAATCTTATCATTTAACAATAACTATACTTATTATACCTACAAGGAACAAGGTACTGCACTTTCTCCTTCACTAAGAGACATATCTATTGTGGATGTTTACATGTGGCATGGACCAGGATCATTTCTGAGTGGAACTAACCTCTAATGAAATTATCAGACTTATTTTCTCAGGCTCTTTGGCCTTCTATACACCAAACTTGTTCCCCAAAGGAATATTTACTTAAAGCTTAGGTTTGGTTTGTGTCTAAAGTCCTCTCAAAGAGAAGAAAAGTACTCAAATCTTGAACATAAATCAAGGATGGGACAGGTACTATTTAGGAGTCTAAGGAATAGGCATTATAACATTTCCTCTTGACTGTGTACCATATCCTCTTTAGCAATGTCTTTAAGGTCATCCAAGCCAGAGCTTAGTCTTCTCTTATTGGTCATCTTCTCTGATGTAGAAACCTCTTTCTGCTGCCAGTTAGCTGCAAATAAGAAATCAACCAGAATCTCAGGAACTCCCAAATTCATAAGATAATTTCTAAATACAGATGATCTATTTCAAGATTGATGTTCAGTTACTTATACTCAGAAAAGAAACATAAACCAGAAGCATCAAATAGGGTTCTGTGATCCAGTGGCAGGCTTGTATCTATATATTAGCTGTCATGTGCTCCTAGCTACATGTTTGTCACTTTGGAGAAATGGGTGAGTTGTCCTGTCCCCTCACCCTCACAGAAAGTCATAGAGTTACATGGTGCCACTCAAACAGTTGAAGAGCCATGGATGGAATGACCTACTAATTCTTTGGGGCAGACCTGGGTTCCAACTACAATACTTTCACCACCTTTTCAGCTACACCTTCTTTTTGTTCTCCTTTTTCTATTTATCCTTTTTGACCTTCTTTCTCTTTGGTTTCTTTTATTGTCATCTTGAGAGAAGGGAAAGAGTAAACTTAAAACTTCTGTCCCTAATCCCATGCCCTTCCCTGGCCATTATTCTAGGATTGTCATCTACATCCTCCTTTTGTGTCAATATTGTGTATTGCTGGGATAAGAGAACACAGAATACTATAGCTAAATATATTTTAAAAATCACTTCTGAATGCAGGTCCCCCATTACAACATAAAAAATCCAACATGCCATTTTTACCCAATATTAAGAAACAAAACCCATCAGGTTTTTCAACCAGATGATTAAAGTGGATTCAAAAAGAATGGAAATGGAGAAGATGCAGAGCTTACTGAGTTTCTTTTAAGCCTGACTTTTTTTTCCCCCCAGCCACAGGGAAATAGATATGCCTGTTTATTTGGATGTTGTCAGTCAGTTTCCTGGTCATAATTTAGCTCCTGTTCTGGAAGAGGTACTTGAATGATAATTTAATGCTATGAAATTTAACAAGCATTTGTTAAGTACCTACTATGTGCAATATGTACAATTAGATGTCAGAGGAAGAAGAATTTTCCATGAACTGAAGTGATTGGAGAAAATTTTTTAGAGGAAAAGGGACTTGAAATGGATCTTTATGAACGGGTACACTTCCAGCAGATGAAAAAAAAAAGATATTAAAAACCATTACATCAGGGTAGAAAGGAAAGTGAATAAGCACAGGAAGAAATGCATGTGGCATGTTTGGAAAATAGTGTGTAGATCAAACATGCCTAAAGCAGAAGGTCCTTGCAGGATTGAAGTCACAAATAAGCTTGGAAATGAACGATGGTCCTCAAGTATATCAGAGCTTGATGTCTCAAAGAAATCTGGCTTTAAGGGAGGCTTTGAAGGATTTTGTGCAGTGGCATGTGGGAAATGGTATTTTAGAATAGTAAATATGAAAAAAACCATGCAGGAAAGAATGGAAGGAGAGAGACCAGAAGCAAGGGGAACAATTGGGAAGCTATTATAACCATTCAAATATGAGATAAGGGAGTAGACAAAGGAAAGAGATAGAAATGAGAGATATTACAAAGGAAAAATGCACAATACTTGGGAACTTATCGGATATGAGAGGCATAGGAGAGAGTTATGTAAAATTATAAACTTGTAATTTTTTTAAGCCTGGGCAACTGGGAAAGTGGAAGCATAATTAATAGAAGCAAAAAAGTTAAGAAGGAAAATAGAAGGTGGGGGAGAGAGAGGATAAGTGATATTTGAGACCTGTTTAATTTCATATGATCAGGGCAACCAAAAGAAAAACACAGCAGGATGTAACACATATGGGACCAGAGCTCAGAAGAGAGGGTTAAAAAATCTCATCTGTACAGAGGTAACAGCTGAAGCCTTTAGAGTACATAAGATTTGAGACAGAGACACAGACACAGACACAGACACAGACACAGACACAGACACAGACACAGACACAGACACAGACACAGAGTCAGACAGAGACAGAGAGACAGAGATAGAGATAGAGACAGACACAGAGAGTGAAACAGAGAGAGACACAGACAGAGAGACACAGACAGAGAGACACAGACAGACCCAGAGAGACAGAGACAGAGTAACAGATATATTTAACAATTTGCTAGACTAGTAGTCTTATATATCCTCAGAACTTGCTCTATCCTTCCCACTGTTGTGAGACTATTAAAAAATATAAATTGTACAACAAAAGTCCTGAGTAAATATTGACTTGTTTTGCTATATCTTCATGGAAAACTATGAATTTTTTTTCTTTAAGTACCAAGTTTGGTCGCTTAGCTAGTAAATGGCAGAGACAGAATTTAAACCAAGTCTTTGAATATATATCTGGGGCAGGTAGGGGTAGCACAATAAATAGAACATGATTCCAGGAAAAAGAGTTAAGTGAGGTCATGGACAAAGCATCTTTGCTTCTCTTTTTGTTGTCATTTGCTATCCTGAGTTGTGAGAATGTACAGATGTTTCCCTCACAGACTCCAGCTGTAGGCCATAGAATGAGCCAGATTCTTCCCTCTTTCCTTCTCTCTCTCTTTTCTCCCCTACAACTTCTTATAATGCTCAAAGATCCCAAAGAATAGACTTGGAGAAGTCTATATAAAGGATAATGCCTTAACTTCCTATGAATTAAGTTATGGAAAACACAAACTTAGACTTAGTGGCAAGGAAACTTCTGAGTCCCAGTCAAGAGATGGGACTTTTACTTTATATAACAGAAAAATTGGGAAGGAATTTTGCTTTCGTTATTCTATGCAAGTACCCTATGTTCTGGGTCTTTGGCAAGTCCTGAATCACCAGATGACATAGAACTTGGGAACCTCCCAGGCCAGTAAAGAACACATTTCTCGCCCAAAGAAGCATTTAGAGAGCCAACAGCCATGTTCTTGCCTTCCCATCAACAACCCATTAATTTGTAATGACAATATCCTTTAATAAATTTGGCTCCAGATACATAAATTTTGTGCATGAATTGTCTTTCTCTGTTGTGGCCTCTAGATTACTTCTAAATTAACCATTTTTTTTCTGCATAGTGAAAAATTTGACAGGAAAAGTCAATTGTCTCCAATAAACCTTCTCAAATGAAATCACATAACCCAAAACCACAAAGCTAGTCACAAAAAATGGAACTCCAGTGGTAGCCCAATATTCATTTCCTTATAATGTAAACTCTGTAACAGATATATTGTACTAAAAAATAAAAAGGTTTTGTTTTATAGGCATATTACAATAATTGATACTTATACAGTATTTTAAGATTCATTACTTTACATGCATTTATCTTATTTGATGTTCATAGCAGCCATGAAAAGTAATACTACTATGCCCATTTTACAAATGAAGAAACCATGATTTAATAATAAAACTGCCATTTATAAGACTTGCAAAGTGCTTTACATATATTCATTCACTTGATCTTTATACCTACTATGTATCAGATACTGAGTTAAGCATTTTATATAGCCCTATGAGCTATATTTTATTACAATCCTCATTTTTCCATTGAGGAAACTGAGGCAGACAAAGGTTAAAAGATTTGCCAGATCATACAACTAAGTAGTATCTGAAACCAGGTTTGAACTCAGGTGTGACTGATTCTAAGCCAAGGACTCTATTTATTGTGTTACTTACCTACTCCAGATATATACTCAAAGACTTGGTTTAAATCCTGGCTTTGCCATTTACTAGCTAAGTAATTATAAGCTTGGTACTTAAACTTTTATGGCTTCTGTTTCCTCATCACTAAATGATTTCTGAAGTCCTTCTCAGCTTACATTCTGTGATTCCATGATTTCAAGCACAGTGCTCTTTCTCCCCCACCATACTTCCTCTCGTGTCTTGGCTTGTAGCCAGACCATTTTTGAATTTGACATAAGACACAACAACTTTCTGGGCTCAGTTTTCTAGATGCTTATCTACTTACCATGCCATTTGGGAGTCTGTTACTGACAGAAGCATAACAATTTTTAGTTTATAATGAAATTAGATTCATCTATATTTTAGAGGGGAAACCACACATTCTGTCCAGTATATTTAAAAACTGGAGTTGGGTCAGGAGTGGAGGCTCCTGAGCAAAAAGCAGAGATAGGGTCTGTGGATGGAGGAGAAAAAAAACTGTTAGATGGGAATGAAGAGATAAGTAAAGAGCTAAGTATGCTGCCAAATGAGATCAGCACTGGAATTGGGTAGAAGAATAGCTTCAGAGTTTTACTATTTCTTCCTCCCTACTCAGCATCATTATGGATACTTCATATCCCTTTCTGCACTGACCCTAAGAAGAGGTTACAAGTAAGAAAGTTAGTAGTCTCAGATAGCAATTAATTCAGATAGAAGGCATTTGATAGGGTCTTTCTATTCAAAGTCAAGATGGAGAGTATGTCTTGGTATTTGAAAAACCAGCCCACCCAAAATAACAACTAATGGAAAAGTATAAGTAGGCATGTGATCTTTACTGCCATGTCATAGGATTTCAATGGTTGAACATTTTTATCAAATTTGGTTGGAGGCATAGTTATCAGGCTTATTTAATGTGCAGATGGCACAGATTTGGAAAGAATAGTTAACACTTTAAATGATAGTCACAATTCAAAAACAACAGATTAGAATAATGAGCTAAATCTGGTTAGATAAAATTTAATAAAAATTTTTAAAGTCTTACATTTGGGCTTCTTAAAAATCAGTTTCACAAAAACAAAATGGAAGAGGTATGGTTAAAAATAGATCACATGAAAAAACTTGGAAGTTTTTAGTAGACTGTAAGTACAATGTGGCAGCCAAAAATGTTAATGTAATCTTAGGCTGCCTTGAGAGGTGATGGACCCTCTACCTTCTGCTCGGTTCAAATTATATATCAAGTGCTCTGTTCAATTCTAGGCCCCACATTTTTAAAAAAAGATGTAGATTATCTGGAGAGTGACTAGGCTGAGGGCTGAGAGATCATGCCATATGACAATCAGATAAGGGAACTGGGATGTTTGCCCTGGAGAAGACTTAGAGGGGATATGATAGTTTTCTTCAAGTATTTAAAGGACTTATGGAATGTGAAGTTTTGATTTACAAATAGGGCCTTATCATGAAAGACCTGTTGTTAGGAATGTATCAAAAAGGATTCAGACTTTACGTAATTAGATAAAATTAATTCTGAATTCCCTTTGAACTCTGTGGCTTGAAGATTCCAGTAGAAAAACTATGTAAAAAAAAAATGTGTTGCAGCCTGACACATCTCCTTCCATATGTATTTTGAATTGACCATATTTATGTTTTAACCTTTAACATAGAGTCACAGAATATTAGTGCTAGGAGATACTTTATATATCTTCTAGTTCAACTCTCTCATTTTAGAGATAAGAAACTGAAGTATAATATTGAGGCCTCTTCAGAAATTTATAAAAGTGGTAAGAGATGATAAATATATACATGCATGTATTATGCAAATGCACGAACATATATTATATGTATATGTATTTATGCATATTTGTATAGGACATTCCCAAAGTCTTAGTGTAATTTTAATTTTCAATAATTCATATATTTATGTATGTACATAACATTCATGTATATTTATATATACACAAATATTCATATGACTATGTATATATGCTTATCATAGACATATATAATATATACACTATCCTCATACATACATACACACTATGTAAGAGTATACCTGGTGAAACTTTAATCAAGTTAGAATGTCTGGAGAGGAAAAGACAAAAATGTTAAAATGTAAAGGAGAAGGCCTTCAGATGCAAAAATAAACATTCTGTGAATATGAAGGGGCCAGATACACTTACTTTAGGGCACAAGTTGCATCATTATCTTTGTTCCTAGGTATTAATATGCATAAGACCCCCATAAGAGTTTGGGAAATTGACTGAATTCGTATTAATAAGCATAACCCAAGGAAGAATCCCCAGTTGAAGACTGCTGGAATCATCAATAAAGGAGAAATAACTGTGTAATAAGAGAGTCTACCCCTCTTTCCCTTCTTATCTGTAGGTGACAAAAGTTAGAACCAAGGCTCTAAAAGGGTCACAGAGAAGAGGCCCCACAATCATTTGTGTTTTTTTCAGGGGGAAAAATATAAAAGGGGCAGCTAGATGGTGCAGTGGATAGAGCATTGGTCCTAAAGTCAAGAAGATCTGAGTTCAAATCTGCCCTCAGATACTTATCTCTTCCTAGCTATGTGACCCTGGGCACATTACTTAATCCCAACTGCCTCATCAAAAATAAATTACAAAAAGAAAAAATATGAAAGCAAAATATAGGAAAAGATTTCACCTTTGAGAATGAATATAGCTTATCTAGGCTTCTCAGAGAAATTAATTATCTGCAAGAATCAAAAATTAGGGTCTACTTTTGATTCATGCACCTTTAGACAACTCATTTATGCATTTTAAGAGTAACAATGTAAACTAAAGGTAATAATTTTATGTCTGAGAGTGTGTGTGATGGGGCAAGAAGTCAAAATCTTTGAATCCAGCCTTTTCAGACTATTTCATTTATAGTCAATGAGACATTATATCTATTCCCTGGTCTTTGTTACTATATGCTCTTAACTGGGTTATAGTTTAGCCATCCATTCCAAAAATTTTTTCAAGTGCTATATAACAAAGTATCTCCATCTGTTCTCTCACCTCACCCTACTCAAGTACTCAAATCAGATCAAAACTTTTTAATCTTAGAAATCATTTCCTACCTTTTCTGATTATCTAATAATTTTATGAAAATTATTGAAGAAAAAGAACTTGCTGTGCTATCTGCTAGCTGCTAAACAACTTAATGACAACTTTCCTATTCCTGATCTCACAATGAGAACCAACTTACATGTATGGGGAAAAAAGAGAGGATGAAAAAAGTTTGTTAAAAAAAATTCTGTTAAGTGGAGAATCATGGGACAGGTCATCCTGGGCAGGGGAAAGAATGTTGGAGAAATGAAAACCCAGTGCAGGTGGCCACCCCGAAGCTAGTTTAACTTGGGTCAACTATGATCTCTTCCAGCTGTTAGAATATATATAGTGGTACAATGACCCAGATGTTCTCTACTTGGTCTTCTTCATACCACAGTGTTTTTTCTTTATTTATTATATCACCAACAAAGCCTGAACAGAATTAAGATTTAATTTGCAGCTAATAGAAGGAAGGAGCTATCAATATTAAGTTGGATAGATCCAATAGGTCCCACCTAGTAGAACCGAGGATAGGAAAGTACCCACTATCCCTCATACATTTTTCGCATTGAATCCCACCTTTCTTCTCTTATCTTATCTTTTTTCTGTTGTTCCCTCCCCCCATAATCTTTTCTTAAAATGGCTTTTGATTTAGATGGTTATCAGACTATAACCAAGAAAGCTGGGACCTCAGGTTTCTGTCACTGCATTTTTAAACCCCCCAAAAAATCTGTTCTGGTAAATATGATCTTGATTAACCTGGTCTCTCCAGGTTTATTTGAACAAGGGGTGGCTATAGCACAACCTTACAAACTGAAGCTCAGAACCCCAAACCTAATTATTTGTGAAAGGAGAAGGAAGAGGAAGAACAGAAGGAAGAAGAGGAAGAGGAGAAGGAAGAGGAAGAGGAGGAAGAGGAGAAGAAAGAGAAAGATGAGGAGGAGAAGGAAAAGGAGGAGGAGGAGAGAAAGGAGGAAGAGGAGTTGATAGCTCAACAAGGATAAAATTTATAGACCAATAGCTGACTGTCCTTAAAACTACTTGCAGGAAGAACTGAATCTCCAATAGACTTTTAACATGCTTCTCCCTTATAATTTGTTGTTTACAAAATAAGTAGTAATCTAGCAAAGATCACCCGAATCCTTAATTCTCTTTTATTGTACAAACCATTTATGCATTATTTCTATTACTGTTTAAAAACACTCTAAGTGACCAAGTTTAGTGGAAAAGAAAGGCAAATATGATAATAACAGAGGTTATTAGTTTCACAGAGGTAGTCTGGCTAACATACTATGCCCGTTAATCATGGATTTTTATTTCAAACTGTCTCTCTTCCCAGAGATAATATGGATGCATTGAAGATGAAGGAGAAAAGTGGCCACTTATTAAAGACATCTGATTGTTAGGAAGACAAGAGACTTTTGTGGCTATTTAAGATGAGCAGTCTCGATTTCAAATGAGGAAATTTTTGCTCTGCATTATCAAACAGGAGATTTCAAAGTTCCAGAGAACTCTTGAATATAATCAAACAAAATAGTATTCATAATATTTATTCCAACATTTTTACATTTTGAAAATAAATTAACTTTGTCTTTGCTACTAGCAAGAATAATTCATATTTACTTTAATATGTATTAAGTAAATGAACTAGATGCTGTGACTTTAATGCCAAATATGCAAATAAGAAAAATTTTAATATAATACTAAGCTTGGCTGGTTTGTCTATACAATGTCTATTATCTGATTATTTTGACTCTTTTTACATCTTTGGTTTATAGAAAAAGAACTTATGCTACATAAATAAATACTTAATTATCCATTAAATGAGACTGCAATATGGTCTACAATAGGCAATAGGAAAGTTTGCCAATTTGGTCAAGGATATACCCCAATATGTACCACAATAGTCACTTATATTGTCATTAATATCAATTCTAGGACATTGTATAGCATGAGAGAATCTTAACTATGTTAATAACTCATGTTAATTAGGCATTTGCTGTAGCATCATACATATTCTTAATAATTTGGATCTTAAAAATAGAACTTGCTTCCAAGACCAAAAATTGGTAATTCAGAGTTCTTAGAAGGTATTTAATCCAGAGTTTCTAAGTTTTAACTTCATATCATGTTTTCTCATATCACAATTGTAATTTTATGGAGAAATTGATATTTCACTAAATGATGCAATATTTTCTGTAAGCTGAGTGAAGAGTAGTGTGTATCTTTCGAGGGATTTGTCACAAGTATATAGAAGTTATATTTAATAAAACATAAATCCATTTAAATATGTTTTGTTCATTTAATATTTGCCTTTTACCATTATTTTCTCAATTAATAAACATTACTATCATGTGTAGGGTCTGGGAATTCTTTTATCAAAAAGCATTTCTCATACTTGAAAAAAATTAGGAACCACTAACCTATATCTAGATCATTAGGCCAAGGTTTTTTCCATGTCTACTATATGAAGCAGTAAGAATAACAAGGAATTTGAACTCTTTGAATCATTTTAGTTTGATATACCAAAATACCACTGGGGAGAGGTATCCAAAAGACTGTTGGATTAATCCTTCCAGTGAAAAGTCAGGGCTAGAGATAAATGTTTGGGAATAATTCATAAAGAGAGGCTCCTTGAAACCAAAAAAGCTAGATGAGATCACAAAGGGGATCAGAGAGAAGAAGAAAAGGATAAGAATAAAAATTTAAGGGATTATTTATAATAAGAGAAGAGGAAAAAAAAGGAAATACTAAAGATAGAAGGAGCAAGTAGGTAGGAGAATGAGGATAGTATCATTTCAAAGAAGCTAAGACAGACTTTCTAGTTGGAAGTCAGTGTTGAATCCTATGGCCAAGATTAAACTCAAGTAAAGGCCACTGGATTTGTGATCTTTGAAAGAACAGTCTTAGAACCAAGAATGGAAAAAGTAATGTTATTTAGAGTTAGGTACTTATAAAATGGAAGTGGCAGAAGGCCCAGATTGAATAGGGAGGCAAATGAATGTAGAATAAGAGAAATGAATTAGAATATTAGAGAAGGTATTAAAGATTTCAAAGAGCCAAGGTTCAACAAGAGGGATCAAATAGGAGAAATGGGGGAGGGGGAAGGAAAAGATTGTGACAAAGAAAAAAGTCTTGACTACAGGAGGTTAAGAAGGAAATTTTGAATTTCAAGTGAAATCTTCCTGAATTATTAATCATTTTGAGTTTTAATTTTTTAACTAAGAGAAGTTTTCCAGATTGTAAATCCAAACCATGAATGAACCAAAGAAATTGAAAAAATTTTCCTTTTGATTGACCTATTTTTCCAAAATAATTTATTGCTATCTAAATTCAGCTTGCGGAAGTGAACATAAGTTTTTAAATTGCTTTTTTCTTTTCTTCTAACCAGTGAGGATTTAATGATGTATGGGTAATAGTCTAAAAGAGTATTATGCAAACACAAGATACTGGTTTATTTATTAACAGTAATAATATCAACAACAATGCCATACATTTGCATAATGATTCAATAGGAGTTTGTTTTTTGTAGGGGATTCATTCTTATGGGACATAACCTTCTATGAGGTTGCTTCTTAATATTGCAAAGAGGTTGACAGCCCACAGAGTACCATCTACTCCCTAACACAATAGTCCTGGAGCCTCTAGAACCCAAGGGACTATTGCAAGGAGTCAGATTACAAATGGGTCTGAGTCAGGAATAAAAATCCTTTAATTATGGCAGGGGGTGCTCTCTAAAATGGCCTAACTTCCAGGCTGGGTGACAATCTGACTTCTGGGTCTTATTCCATACTTCTGTGAAATGATTGCTTCATTATCAGGGCAGAGTCAGAGACAAAATAGCACTAACCCATTCATTTAAGGATCCTGAAGAATTTGGGGCCCCAAAATGGCCTCTCCCAGGTACTGACCATAAGGCCTATCCTGATCTAAATCTTCTGATTCTGGCCTACTGCTTACTCAAGTCACCCCATTTTAAAAATATATTGTCCTCTACTTTGATATTCACTGCTTTCTCTCTGCTCTACTAAAATTGTTCTCTCAAAGGTCACAAATCCAATAACCTTTACTTGAATTTAATCTTGACCATAGGATTCAATATTGACTTCCATCTAGAACGTCTGTCTTAGTTTCTTTGACACGATACTATCCTCATCTTCCTACCTCTCTATTTGCTCCTTCTATCTTTATTATTTCCTCTTCTCTCTTCTCTAATTATAGATATTCCCCTAAATTTTTATTCTTATCCTTTTCCTCTCCTTTCTGTATTTCTTCTTATTCTCTAAAAAGACCTGAACTCCCAAATGTTTGGAGGTAGTGGTTTTGCCTTGAAGAAAAAGAGAAGAATTAGATTAAAGCAAATAAATGTTGATTATTTTAAAGATTATAGATAATCCTTAAAAAGTGAATCTTGAGGAGCAGCTAGGTTTTAATAGTTACATTGCTTAGAGTACTGGCTATAGAGTCAAGAGGACCTGAACTCAAATTCAGCCTCTGACACTTGACACTAGCTGTATGATCTTTTTTTTTTTTTACTTTATTTTTTTAAATTAATTTTATCATTATAACTTTTTTTTGGACAATATATATGCATGGGTAATTTTTTACAACATTATCCCTTGCACTCACTTCTATTCCAAATTTCCCCCTCCTTCCCTCCACCCCCTCCCCTAGATGTCAGGCAGTCCCATACATGTTAAATATGTTATAGTATATCCTAGATACAATATATGTGTGCAGAAACAAATTTGTTGTTGCACAGAAGAATTGGATTCAGAAGATAAAAATAACCTGGGAAGAAAAACAAAAATGCAAATAGTTTACACTCATTTCTCAGTGTTCCTTCTCTGGGTATAGCTGATTCTGTCCATCATTGATCAAATGGAATTGAATTAGATCTTCTCTTTGTTGAAGATATCCACTTCCATCAGCATACATCCTCATACAATATCATTGTTGAAGTGTATAATGATCTCCTGGTTCTGCTCATTTCACTCAGCATCAGTTCATATAAGTCTCTCCAAGCCTCTCTGTATTCCTCCTGTTGGTCATTTCTTACAGAACAATAATATTCCATAAATTCATATATCATAATTTACCCAACCATTCTCCAATTGATGGGCATCCATTCATTTTCCAGTTTCTAGCCACTACAAAAAGGGCTGCCACAAACATTTTGGCACATACAGGTCCCTTTCCCTTCTTTAGTATTTCTTTGGGACATAAGCCCAGTAGTTAGCTATATGACCTTGGACAAGTCACTTATGTCTCATTGATTTCTTCCCCCTCCCTGAGTCTAGAGAGGTCTCTCTGAAGTGAAACTGAAAATTGGGCCATTTGCTTCCTTAGAATTTTTCTTCTTGGATAATCAGAGTGAGTTTAGATATTCAGCTTCCCACTGATTTAGTTTGGTCTGGCAGGATTCTTTGGAAGGCCTATCAGATTTAAACATTAAATCTAGAAACAACACAGTGCAGTTTCAATGTATCTTCAAAAGCCATTATCATCATTATTATTGTTGATACTTTTCCAGTATAAAAATTGTATAATTTAAGTGTTACACCATGAAGAAATGTCAGGCTTGCTATGCACCTGATTTAAGGACTTGAATATTGAAAAAATACATAGTTATCTTTGAAAAGTATTTAGCCTTTTAAATGATTTCTCTCCCCTCAAAAACTTTAAGCTACTGGCATATGTCTTGACTCCCCTATACTTCTAGTTTCTTGCTTCTTCCTCGGACTATTGAAAGATTTGGGAACAGAGGCTGAATGGGTATGGCAGGAGTTGTGCTTGGAGCTAAGTAAGATGTTAAAGAAACTTTCACAGGACATTTCATCATAAAATGTCTGTAGATATTCTTAGCTCCAGTCCTATGCCTTACTTGCCTTGCACACTACTTACTATTCACTCATATTGCACTCCTTCCATCTCCAAACTGACTGTTCTCTATGACTGAATTGCTTTGCCCTGTTTCACCTCTGCCTCTTAGATTCCCTGGCTTCTTTCATGACAGCTCAGATTCTATATTCTGCCAGAAACCATTACCTGCCCTCCTCCCACATCCTTTCCCTGCTGTTAGTGCCATCCACTTACAGTTACCTTCCCTAGATCTTATATGCACAGTTATGTAGACATCATCTCCCCTATTGACACATGAGCATCCTCAAAACAGGGGCTATTTTTCCCCATTTTTGTATGTCAGGCACATTTATTAAATCTTGCTGATTGATTGATTGGGGATTAATCCCCCATGTCTATAAAACTCTAACTTCTCAACTCAGCCTCTTGGTTTAGCCCTGGCTTTCTTCCAGGCAGCTCAAATCTTATCATTTGCAGGAGGCCTTTCTTAGTCTTTCCCCTACCTTGCCCATAGAAACTGATTACCTCTGACGTATTCTGTCTTTATCTTGTGGGTACTTAGTTATTCATATGTTGTCTCCTTCTTTGTAATACAAATTCCTTTTTCTATTTTTCTTGTATCTTCAAGTGTATCCCACTTAGCACAGTGCCTGGGACATAGTAGGCCCCTTAATAAATCTTTTTGATTAATTGATTATTAAAAGGTATAGTTACAGACTATTTTAACACTAGATAGACAAGAATTATTAAAATTTTAGATATGAAATACTACAATATTAAAGATGGAGGGCACCATAGATTGTACCCAGTTTAATGCCTGAACATTTTGCCCTAGAGCACATAGCTAATGTTGTCAAGGAAGAACTAAAATCAACCAATTTTTGAGCTAGAACTTTTATTCATCCCACTTATTCTAGATATGAGAAATGAGGAGCCCCAGTTGTGATTTGCCTTCTTAGTGGCAGAAGTGTAACCAGAGCCCAGATTTCTCCATTTTTGGCCCAATATTCTTCTTACTATCCCACACTACCTCAGAGTGATGAATTTAAATGAATTCCTTGTTTCTGCCTGGGTTTCCTGCAAAACAACACTAAACTACAGTAGACATGTTTTTATCTGCAGAAATGTATTTGTAATAAATTATACATTATATAGTAGGAAAGCTGGCTAATTTGGTCAAAGACAAAATAGTGTAGGTTGTGATAGTTGTCATATCATTTACAATGATCCTATGTATAGCATGAAAAGATAATTAATTGTGGCATCAAATACATACTCCATCATTTGGACTTTAATATAGAATGTTCTTTCAAGTCCATATATTTGTAATTCACAGTTCTAAAAAATTATTGAATCCAGAGTTTCCATGTTTTAACTTTCAACTCTTTCATAGCATATTATGAACACAGAAAAAAAATTAAAATCCTCTGTAACCCTAATACCTTTTAAAAGCAACTTTCCTTTGATACTGTGATTATATGAAACTTTTCATATAGTGCCAAATCAAAAACACGAATTTCAGAGTGGTTATTTTCCAACTGGGATATAACACACATGGCCCAGATCTTATATATTTTTCTACTTGAGGTTTATATCTACTCTTATGATCACATTTTCAAAAAAAAAATAGGTATCTAGAATGATGATGTGGCTCTTATATGCATATGTTATATTTGAAGCAAAAAAAAAATGTGTTTATAAAGCAGATCATTGTCAACTCTCTATACAAGATAGTGTTGTGTGCTTTCTGGATAAATGAAATTCATGAAGAGATATTGAAAAAGAAAAATGAGTCACAACCTTCCTTCTGAACGATCTTGTTTAATTGTTTAAATGGATCATATTAATTCATTAATCCAAACTCAACCGAGTTTATATAGAGAGCATTGAGGTGATGTTAAATGTATCTATCCTGGTCAATCCAATGAAGAGACAAGACCAATACAGACTTAAAAATAGGATATCAGTTATTTGTCACATCTGAGTTACCAGAGAAATCATTCTAGGTATGACATTTCCATATGTGTTCCCACCATTATGTTTACTTTTATCTGCTATCTATAAGTGCAAATACTGCTCTAGTTCAAACAAAGGATATTCAATCAAGTATCCTAGCCAATAGAATAACGAGAAAAGATACATACCTAGGCATACCTGCAATATATACTCTTCCCACATATTACTTAGCACTAATGGGAGGACATACATTCAGAGAATATGTGTAGCCAAGAAACAAGCATGAAGGGCACAGAGAGAGAGAGAACATTATGACCAAGGAATGTGTGTGAAGAGAAATACACCAAGAATCTGTGTGTAATGTTCTTTTCTCTAAATTATAATGTTCTCTGAGAGCAGGTTTCTTGGGGAGCCTCTGGAAGCAGCCTTCATTTCAGTTCAGTTCAATAATCACCTCAAATTCAGCCAGGAGTTAAAGTCTCTTTCCAAATCTTATCTCCTTCACTTGGGGCTCGACTAGTTTTCTGGAGGCCTTCAGGATCTTGGTTTCAGTGTTCTCCTGCCACCACATCTCTGCCTTCCTTCTTTCTGCCCAACTTGTGAATCTCCTCGACTTGTCAATCTCCTCGACTGAATCCTGGCTCTGAATCTCCAGAAGTCCCCAGCCAGCACAAAAGTGGAAGTTGGAATGAATCTGACTCCGCCTCCAAGAGAGTGAGTTTGTGGGCTTCTGACTTGTGAATCTTCTGAAGTCAATAGTTGAGGCTCCTAGCTTATATATGTTCTCTAAAGGTTTGAACACCTTTAAAGGTGTGAATCTTTTTAAAGGTATGAACTAAGTACATAAGCATTAGCACCTTATTTCAAGTTCTGGTCCATAACACCTGTGGGGCATGGACACATACAATGAGGTACCTAGATATGTTCATAATCCGTGAAACTCATGATATTAGTATGTTGCCTTCTGAAAAAAAAAAAGTAGCATTTTTGTTTGGTATCATCACTGTGTTCCACTGAGAGTTCCACTCTACTGATCTTGTGATTGGTATTGTATATTGCTCCCTATTACCAATTTCTAGATTTCATCTCTTCAAGGCCACCTGTTAGCAACCTAGGCATCCATCCATGAGCTTTCTGTGATTAAAAAGTCTTTATATGATAAAAACTGATAATGATAAATGCCAGCTCTTTGGTCATAAAGAGATTATGGCCTACCATATCCAATTGAGAAGGAGCCAAATTCCAGCGTGCTCCTGGCTAAGATTTTTTTTTTCCTTTAAATTACCCTCATTTGTGCCTTAATCAAAGTCCAAGATGACTATCTGATTTAGGGTTAGAAAGTTCTTGTAATTCCATTTAATCCCTTAAGAGAATTACATGCCTTCAAACTGATTTCCTTGGTCTTCTCTCCACATCCTCTCTCCAGATAAAAGTCAATTGCTTTGTGGAAGCTGGGATAAGAAATTAATTTTGCTCCTTTAAAAAATGGGCATGAATGAAAATGAATGTAAGCAAGGACAAAAGCCAAGGAATTAAGTAAGGTTTCAAATATATATAAAGAAAAAGAGAAAGAGTGAAAGAGAAAATGAGAGAGAGATGGAGACAGAGACAGAGAGAGAAAGAGGGAGAGAGGGAGAAAGAGGGAAGGAAGGAGAGGGAAGGAAGGAGGAAGAGAGGGAAGGAAAGAAGGAAGGAAGGAAGAAAGAAAAGAAAGAAAGAGAGAGAGAGAAAGGAAGAAAGAAAGAAGAAGAAGAAAGAAAGAAAGAAAGAAAGAAAGAGAGAAGAGAAAGAAGAAAGAAAGAAAGAAGAAAGAAAGAAGAAAGAAAGAAAGAAAGAAAGAAAGAAAGAAAGAAAGAAAGAAAGAAAGAAAGAAAGAAGAAGAAAGAAAGAAGAAGAAGAAGAAGAAGAAGAAAGAAAGAAGGAAGGAAGGAAGGAAGAAGAAGAAAGAAAGAAAGAAAGAAAGAAAGAAAGAAAGAAAGAAAGAAGAAGAAAGAAAGAAAGAAAGAAAGAAAGAAGAGAAAGAAAGAAAGAAAGAGAGGAGAGAGAGAAAGAAAGAAAGAAAGAGAGAGAGAGAAAGGAATAAAGAAAAATAAAGAAAGAAAGAGAGAGAGAGAGAAGAAAGAAAGAAAGAGAGAGAGAGAAAGAAAGAAAGAGAGAGAGAAAGAAAGAAGAGAGAGAGAAAGAAAGAGAGAGAGAAAGAAAGAGAGAGAGAAAGAAAGAGAGAGAGAGAGAAAGAAAGAAGAGGAAGAGAGAAGAAAGAAAAGAAAGAGAGAAAGAAAGAAAGAAAGAGAGAAAGAAAAGAAAGAGAAAGAGAGAAAGAAAGAAAGAAAGAGAGAAAGAAAGAAAGAAAGAGAGAAAGAAAGAAAGAAAGAGAAGAGAGAAAGAAAGAAAGAAAGAGAGAGAAGAAAGAAAGAAAGAGAGAAAGAAAGAAAGAAAGAGAGAAAGAAAGAAAGAAAGAAAGAAAGAAAGAAAGAAAGAAAGAAAGAAAAGAAAGAAAGAAAGAAAGAAAGAAAGAAAGAAAGAAAGAAAGAAAGAAAGAAAGAAAGCAGACCCCATCTGCCTTAGGAGCTGAATTTGGCTAGTGAATAATCTCTCCCTAAATTTCAAAAACATATCATCTAATAGTTTATGTTT